>NC_072053.1:36248361-36548361 GCF_027791375.1 Indicator indicator
AAGCAACTTTTTCGGGCCTGCCTTTTCTGTTCAAGAGAATTACTTCTCTCCACCACCACCCTGCCCCCACCTCAAAAAGGGAAAAAGGGGAAGAAAAAAAAAAGACGAAGAAATAACGCAACTAAAAAACCGAAGGGCAGAATAACGGCGCTAGGCTGAAGTCTTCCTCTCCAAGAGTTACGTTTGGCCCCGTTTTTTCCCTGCTTGCAGGGCAGTTCCCCGTCCTCGGAGTACCTTCATGGCCGGAATGCTTCCAATCGGAGGTGAGGGCCGCTGGATTTATCACCCCAGCTCCTTTCCTGCTGTCAGGGAGAAGAGAGCTCGGGAGTGGGGAACTGACCGTCGCCTCCCTTCCCCCACCCACCGCCCCACGGCCGCTGCCCTCCGCTCTGTGCCTCTCCGGCCTGTGTTGGGAAGCACTGGCGTGTTAAAAATGGGACAGAGTACGGGTGGGAAAAGATCATTCGCCGGCGAAGCGGACCCTGCCCTCCAAACGCGGCCTGCGGGAGTCCAGGAGGAGCTGCAGTTTTCAACCGGCAGCCAGGCGGGAAGAGTGGCTGGTAATCTCTTTGCGGGTGCCCTGTGACTCCACCTCGGCGCTGGGAACACCCCCGCGCACCCATATACGCACACACATTTTTGCATCCCCCAGAACAGCTCGGACGCGGGGTTTCTGCCTCATGGCCCCAGGATGGAAGCGGGCAGCCCTCGAGCTGTCGTTCGCCCGTGATGCTTAGCCCCGTAGGGCACCATGGTGTCCAAGCACCTAGTCAATCTGCGGCACCATTTGTTCCGCGTATGACACAGGGAATTTTGACCTCATAAAAGAGAATGAAAAATTGGTGCTGACTAGGAAGAGAGAAAAAAAAAATTCTGTTGATCAGCGCCAGCGTGGTGCATTCAGGTGCCTTAATTTGAGGGCAAGCAAGATTACAAGTGAATGAAAAGTGCTCATACTCATGACATGAGGGGCGACGAGCCCCCGACAGCCAATGCCAGAGACGGAAATCATCCAAGGGGCCCCCTTAGAGCCACAAGTGGGTGGCATCTCTTGGGAGAAAGACCATGGCACCTTCTTTCAAGCCTCTGGAATCACTTGCTTCGCAGAGCCCCTGTGCTAGTGAGGGAAACAGGACAGAATTAGGAGGATCTGCTCGGTGTGCTTGTCTTTGCCACAGCGATTAGGCAGCATGGCCAGCTTTAGAGGGCCGGGCTCCGAGCCCTGGCCAGGAAGCAGGCCAGTCCGTCGGTGCCTGGGCCAGCCGTGCCCTCGCAAGCGCGCTGCCCTCCGCCCTCGCCCGGGAGGGCAGCAGCTCACCCTGTATCACGTCTATTCCCAAGTGAGCTCAGCAGGACGATTAGTCCGAAGGACAAATCCGATCAAATATTTCCCTTAGGAACATACGGGGAGCTGCTTGCGTTGTATCACGTCCAGTCTCAGTGAACTCAACAGGACGAGTAGGAAGGATAAAACCGATCAAATACTTCCTGTAGGGACACAGAACATAATTTTTAAACTATTTTTCTTCCCCTTCAAAAGCGAGCCCAGCTCAGAGGACAGATCTGCTCAATTGTAGACAGCATATTTCTCAATTAAACACTCCCAGAGGACCTCACCCCAGCTCCACCAGGCTCTGTGGGGTGAGAGCCACCCACGGGGCCCACCTCGGGAAGCTCTGTCCTCCAGGAACTGTGGTTTGGCCTCCGGGGACGAGCAGGGGAGTTTTTCCTGGTTGCCGGACCAGGCCGCTGAAAGTAGAAGGAGAGAAACCCCACCACCCAAAGGGCAGACTTGTCGCTTTTTCACGAGCTGCGGTCCTGCCCGCACTCCTCCAGCAGGGACAGATTTTGGGGCCATTTCTCACGAAAGGCAGTTCCCAAGGCGCCCAAGAAACAGTGAGGAGAGGGTGATCAGCCTGCGGGGATCAAAGTACAGTACGCTCAGGAGTAGATGAGAGTTTGCTCAATTTTATTCAGTTTTAGTTTTCTTGATTTTATAGAGTGTCCGATCTTCCCAGGGCCAGTATCTGCATTCTGGAGCCCCAGGAGACCCTCTGATGCTGGTGACCTTTCTCTTTCAGAAAACAAGTAGATGAGGGCTGAGGACGCTCCCTGACCAGACCCAGAGGCAGCTGCAGCTGTGTGCCTGCTAGTCTATCACAATCAGCAGGTGGCTGAGCTGTTTGTCTACATTTTACATGTTTCACATTGTTCTCCTGGTGGGAGTTATACGGCAAATAGACTCGTTAACACTAGCAAATTTTCTTATTAAATAAAAAAAATCCAGGTGGGGAATTTCTGCAAGTAGCATGAACATATGGTCAGAGCTCTGCGTTGAGACGTTTAGCTGAAACTTGTGCCCCCTCACCGATCCACTCCTGTATTCTGTGAGTCCTCGATGTGCCTTTGCCCTTGTACAAGTTCCCTTGTGCAGTTCTGCCATTCACCCCGGACTGGGCAGGAAGGCAAGAGGTAAAGGATCTTTTTTTTTTTTTTTTTTTGGCTGGGGGTGGGGTGACGGATGGGGCGAGAAGCTGAAAGCAAGAGGAGAAGATGGGTTAAGCTTGGTGAAAGTTCTTGGTGAAAATACTACTCGGGGGTAGCACAGGAGAACTAACCCAAGCCCGGGGACTTTCATCTCCAGGGAAGCAAGGAATCGAAAACTCTTCAGGATGTATGAAGCTGTGGTCTGGATTTGTGGGGTTGTGTTTGTCTGTCTGTTTGGGGTTTTTTTCCCTCACAACGGGTGCCCCGAATGGAAGCACGCCAGGAAGTGACAGGGCAGTGGGTCGATGCGGGAGGCCGTATGCCTCTTCCACCCCGCTGAGGGACGGTTCTTCCCAGAGCCCCGGGGAACACTGCTGCTGGCTCAATGGGGCACAGAGATTTGGAGGCTTTTACCCACAGTGTCGGAATCTGAAAACACACTCTTCTTGCCATCTCCCTCCAAAGAACCTTTGTGATCTGGCCCTCTCAACCAGCCAGAGCAAGGACTTTGCCTAGATACCGATGGCAGAAAGCGATAAAACGAAAATTAAAATAAATATTTGTCCTTCAGGAATGAACGTTATTAAATTAACACCCCAAAGTTTGCACGATCAAATGAGTTTTGTCAAACATTATTTTTCAAAAATAAAGATCAGAATACATGAAGTTTTGCCTTTGGCCAGTGAAGTCAAGCATAAGAAAAACGTACTAATGTACATCATCGAGCCACACAAGTGACCACTGGACATATACAACAGAAGGTAAATAGATTTTTTTTTAACAACGTTGACAGCTCATATAGAGCAGAATTAGAATGATCTAAATATTAATAGATTCACTCAAGTGGAGCAAAAGTTACAAATCATTAGCTGAAGAAAGCTGGCCTCCAGCCCACATTCTATAGGGGCATGAGGAAAGCATGGTAACTGTGTGATTGCCGGCTACCAAAGGGCGTTTTTTTGTATATAATTTATTTAGATGAAGTGTGCAGAATGTTTTTATTTGTTCTACTTCTAGCTGTCTCACCTCTGTGTGAACTCCCCAAACCCAGATCTACTCCAAATACTTCTGCTCCCCCTTCTGCACACTTCCCTCCAACGTGTTTGCTTTGGCAACTCTCATGTTCTTGCAAACAATTCTTCCAAAGATATTAATCACTCTTGCACCCAAAGAGAAATACTGTACACTCAATGCGATGACAAAATGAAACATGTTTGAAGCAAACCATGTGTTCCAGTGTGCCAGGGATTATGTTATTTGTTCAAGGAACATGTTCGGAATATTTTAGGCTTCTGTTACTCCTGTGATAGTAAATTTTATTGTCTGCTGTTGGGATTTATTATTTCAGAGACAACCCAAATACCTCTTTACAGGGGGAGAGCTTCTAAAGTGGGAAGCATGCTCTGCGTCGTGCTGGGGGAATTTATTGGCCCTGGGTATTTTATCTCTCCTGCTTAAGAGATGCGCAGAATCGCTTCTGGGCCTCGTGTCGGCAGCCGGCTCATGCACGGCCGCCGTGCCCGAAGCATGCCCTACAGCAGCCGAGGGAGGCGGACGCACAGCTACCTGCCAAGGAAACCAGCTCTCCACGGCGGGCAGAGCCGAGGAGGGCGAGACCCTCCTGCAGCGCCTTTGCTGAGCCAGTGGAGCCGTCCGACAGGTAGGAGCCTTGCGGACGGTAGCTGCGGACAGGCCCAGTGCGGAGCAGGCAGTGTTGCCTTCCTGTCATGCCTCTTAGGAAATCCTGATTTCACATCCTGATCCTGCAGGTGGGAATTTTTGTTTATTGGGTTGGTTTTTTTTCCACACCGGTTTCCAAACAGCCAAGGGGAGGGGCGCCCCAGAGCCGCTGCTCTCACTCGAAGTCTGCACTGCCGGGCTTTACCGACAGATCAGGGCTGCGGGCATCCCTTCCTCTACCGCCTCTCCGCGGAAGCTGGGCTGCTCTCCTGCCTGCACGGGCAGCGAGGGACATCCCGACACCAGCGCACTGTTTCCTCACTGAAACATACTGGTGCTCCCCGCAAACTTCGAGGGGAGCCTCCCGATACCATGGCGAAATCACTCAGCAATGCTGAATGAATGGCTTCACGCCCCTTTCCTCTTGCCCTTTCAGTTTGTGTAGTGGTAGCCACGGTGCGCTCGCTCTGGCGAGAAAGGCGCTCGGGGCCTCGCAGGTCGCTGCTGGGGAGTGCTCTGTCTGGCATCCGCCGTGTGGCGGCACGGAGAAGCCTTCGTCGCCATGTGTTTGTCCCTTCTGTCAGGACTGCTTTGAAGGGGACCTTCTATGTCCACACAGCATCCCCAGCAGCCACTGCAGCAGTGTCAGGGCAGGAGAAGGTTCAGGTTGCTTGAAGGCGGCTGAGCCTCTCTTGTCGCTGTGAAGCCAGCCTGGTATCTTCAGGCCACCTCGCCACGTTTCTGGTCTCCATGAGGCCTAGGCTGTCTGAAACAACAGGTCTGCTAGCCAGATGGTATTAAATCAACGCGATTATGCACGAGCCAGTGAGGGTGCCAAAAGGATCAGAGACAGAAGCACAGTTCCCGAATGAGGGATGTCCGAGTTTCTGACCAGGAGCACATTTCAAGAGAAGAACAGAAACATTTCCCCAAAACTCACTGTTAAACTTCCTCTTGCAGAACTCTTGCTTGGCCTGCAGTCACGCTGTACAACGACTGCTTCATATGGAATAGCCCTGCCTGGATTCTTTGAGGAAAGAAAATAGGCTGTAGGTCATCAGAACAATAAAGAGGGATTTTTTTAAAAAATGGCTTGAACTGACAAGCTGTCTCTCCGGCCCACCGTGCCTGGTTGATGGGGACAAAATGAGCCTGTTCAGGGCAGGAGTAGTGGCATGGCTGAGGGGAGATCTCTTCCCCTCGAGGAGGATAGAACTTCTTTCCGATGGTGCCTCAGAGGATTAAACGCCCTGGGTAGAAAACGGCTTCTCACGATGAGGGAGGGTGCTAATCCAGGAATACTGTCCCTCCCGGTACTCCACAAGCAAGTAACGCTTTGTGAAACGTTTCAATGCGGAAAGTATGAGTGGGGTGAAGTTCGGTGACCAAAACTTTGTTTTGTACACCCATGTCTATTTCCAACGAAATCTTTGAATAGTAACGTCTATGCATGTGTTGCCACGGCAAGAGCAAACTGGGAGGGAAGTACTGTTCTGAAACAGTTGATGTCTTCGCCACACACAGAGTGGCCTAAGGATATTCGACATTCAGGACCATCATGTTTTACCAGCGTTCTAGACCGCTTTCAGCAGTGAGATTAAGACATGAGCCACCACCCTTCTCAAGATGATAAGGGTCGTCTTCCCTCAGCACAGGTAAGGGTGAGCAGCAAGGAGAGACAGCATACGAGATAGCCCACTGTTTAGGTCTGGTCCAATTCCTTCATCATTAATAAAAAAGTGCCCCCCGCACTCTGCCCAGAGCAGCTAAAGAAAAAGAGGCCAAAGTAGTATAGTAAAATAAAAACCACAACCAAACCACCACCACCACCAAAAAACAAACAACAAAACAAACCTTCGCAGCGGCAAGAAACCTACTGCAGGTGCGACAAAAGGGCAGGGATCCGAAAAGGAGGAGGAGAATTTTAGGGTGCTGAGCTCTTTCGCCTGATGGGATCCGGCACCCTCGAAAGGGTCCAGATCCCACCCACACGGGAGCAACTCATGAAGGTGACTACTGCCTCTGTTTCCTGCTAGCGAGGAAGAAACAGAGGAAACTGGGCATGTACTTGCTCCTGGAAGGACGGCCCTGACCCAGCACGCAGGAAAGCGGGCAGAAGTTTCCCCATGCAGCTACAATTGTATCGCGATTTCTCCTATCCCTGGCTCCTTTGCGATCTTATCGTCGACAACGCTTTGAAGAATAGAAACGAGTGTCTAAGCCTGAAAGGAAGATTACCCAAATCGGGGTGGGGGTGGGGGTCGCTGCCCAGGTCAGGGCCCGAGTGCGCGGAGGGTGAAAGGGTGCCTTCCGGCACCCCCCCCAGGGCGGGGCCGCCCGGCGCCGGGCTTCCCTCCGAAGGAGGAGGGATTTTGGTTTGTTGGTTTGTTTGGTTGGTTTTTTAACCTGATCCTCGATGTGCGGCGTCCACTTGGCCGGCGTGCTTCAAATACGGCAAGAATGAGGACACGGAGGGACTGCACGGACGTCCTTGTTTTCGCGATATAACCAGGGGACATTTTTCCTCTCGCGTAATGTTTAGCATCCTTTGGCTCCAAGAAACACATGGCGAAGCACGCCAGAAAATGGGGAGAGATGTGCTTGTGACTGTTCATTTCCTCTACCAGAGAAACTTCTCCCGAATGACTGAATTCCAGAGCCGAGGCAGAATACTCTCAACCACATTTGGTTTCATAGTAAATTAATACTTCAGTCTATACAGTTGAACGGGAAGTAGAAAGCCAAACCAAAACCCTTGTCAAAATAAATACTCATCAGCAAATATTTCGATTATTTAATAAGTTTTAATAAGTGTCTAGCATTTCTAAAGAAATTTTTTAAAAAATTATGAAAGAGAAGTGGAAAGCCAGTCTAAGCGCCCTGTGCCTCGCAGCTCATCTCCGAGGGAGACGAGACATTGGTTAGTCTGCGTTGTGTGAGTCTGTAGGAATAGTCACATTCGTATTTGCTGTTATCTCGTTTAGCGGTTCGCACGACACTCTAAGCCTCCAGTCATGTCTGACGCTCTGCGTCGCGCTGGGAGCACATTAAAAATCGAGGTCCCCAAAGCAGGCTGCCCGAAGTGGTGAAGGTGCCCTTGTGTGTAGAATCGTGGGGGGATTCGGGTTGCCCGTAGGGACTCGGCTGGTGCTGCTACCTCGTGTTCACGGGGAGAAGAAACACCAGGGATATCTATGCTTTTGCTCCCGGCAGTGCAGGCAGCGGCACCGGCGCTTTCTCTTCTGGGACTGCTCTAAACAGTCCAGAGATTTTCTTAGTTTTCTGGTCTGCAGGGTTGGAAGACTGAAATGTCCAAAAACTGACACGGTGCACGAACTGAAACCTTTATAAGCTTATTTACCGTAAAGTCTTTATTACCTACCCCCAAGGACCATGGCTGCTGCTGCTTCTGCTCTTGCACGGTGGTGGTCTGGCACCTCCGCGAAGCACACATGCTAAACAGATTAACATGCTTCGGCTGACCCATACTTCACAAACCGCGGATAGAGTTTCTCCGGCTCCATGTGGAAATTAACCTACATGTAGCAATGGTCAGCTGCAAAGAGAGAGTTCCCAAACAATCTAAACAATCTACAGCTCTTTGTTACTTTTGGCCTTTCTCTTCCTTTCCATGATTAAATATTTATTAAAATAGGAAAAAGGAAACAAAAAAGAAGGAAAAAAAAAAGATTAAAAAAAGGGAAAAATCTTCTTCCTCACTCTCGGTCCCTCTTCCCCATTCACTGGATTTATGGACATACCTGCTAGAGGTTTTCCTGAGCTCGTGTTTTTTTTGATTGAGAAGCGCAAGGCTTCTTTTAGAAAAGCTAAAATCTCAGTGGGGCAAGTTAAGCGCACAGGCTCGAGAGTGTTATCGTTGTTGGAAAGAATTCAGCCTCTGATGTCCACTCTCCCGTCATTTGAAAGCACCTTGAGATAGAACTGTTTGCAGATAGTCGGGGAAGTAATTTACACCGTGTTAATCCCACCACTTTCCCTGTAACGACCTCTTCGCCTTCTACCTTTGCGATCTTACACCCTCGCCACTGGACTGCAAGCATCAGGTTTTCAGAGAGGATAAGAACAAATACAAGTAACTGTTGGCTTCTGTCACTCGGGGCTGTCATGGTAATAAACACACGGCTTCTCCTCCAGAAATTCCCGATCCTCTCTGTGTGGCTCTAGCCCTGCGGATAATATCATTACAGGACTAAACAAATAAACAGTCTATCTGAATCAAGCGGGAGGCACTGGGGACCGCAGTTCCTCTCTGCAAAGATGGTACAAGTAAATTTACACTCACAGCTTGGAGACGGTCCAGTGGCTATGAATAGCTGCTCAGTTCTACAACACTGGCTCTGGGCTGGGAAATGGTGCTGACCCTCCTGCTCTGCATTTGCTGCAATCAATGTAAGCTATTCAAAGCTGTGTTTTCCTTACTATCCTCTGCTGGGAACATCAAGGACTACTAACACTTTTATGAACCCGGGCTTTGGGAAGACGCTTTTAGTGCAAAGTTGTAGTATTAAACTCGGTGACATGGATGAAAGGTTAACGTCCTGCTGCCAACCAGAAATTGGGCTCTGTTATGCAATTTCCTATTGTTCTGCCTCATGCCTTGTATTTGATAAACTTTCTCATGTACTGGGATGCACAGTGACATTATTCCTCTTCCTGTAAGAAATGATATAAAAATAAAGGTGAAACCAGTTGCAATTAAGATTCGATACAACCTAGGCATTTTAATAGCACTCTATAAATTCCAGTTTCAAATTGCAATAAATAACTTGAATGGCACACTTGGAACATTAGCATTTATAACACACATACATATCTCCTAACTTATGTGTATGAACCTGGCTCTGTGTCCTGGACATTTTGCACACTTGCCCCACACAAATTCCAATTAAGAAATAATATTTCAGTAAAGTTGGTTTCCTACAGGCTTTAGAAAAGATTTAGTTACCTAAAGTGATGTGCTTTCAGGGAGAGAGAGAGATGTTTTATTCCTTCTCAGACAAAAAGAGGAATAAATCAATTTATTACTTTCCTGTACAGTCTCTTTGCAAAGATTCTTTTGAAGCCTGATCTAGTGTGAGGTGTCCCTGCCCATGGCAGGGGGTTGGAATTAGATGATCCTTGTGGTCCCTTCCAACCCTGACTGATTCTATGATTCTATGATTATCTTAGACTGTGCTGCAAAAGTCTTCTGTGCAGGATCTTCATATCTTTTATGGCTGCAACCTCCCTAGGGGGTGCTTTCCAGAGTGAGGATGTGGTTTATATGCCTGCCTCCTTGCTCATCTCCGTCAGATGTCTGTGATCAACCAGCCAACCTCTGTGTCTGTTGACTGCACTGTGACTGCTGTTGAGCTTTGCATCCCAGGCTGGGGAGGGAAGAAGATCCAATGGCTTCTGCACTGTAGCTTGCCTGCTCTGCAACTTTCTTGGTAGAGCAAGGAGAAGCCATTTAGCCATTCTATCAGTTTGTTTCCAAATGAATTGGCATTTCCCCCTTCTTTCTTACCAGCAAGCTGAGCTCTGGCCTTTCTTGCTCCTTTGAGTTTGCTCTTCCCTAAAGCTGGTTTGGCCACTGAAGCAGAAGATGTACCCCCATCACTAATGTTATGAAGTGGTCAATACAATGGGGATTTTTCCTGGTTTGGAGCACAAGTTCCAGGCATTTGCTGGCACTAATAGTGACATCAGAGAAAGAAGTGAGGTCAACATCTACCTGCCTTTTCCACAAAGTGAGAATCAGACTGAAGAACATTTTTCTTCACCTGACAAACATGCTGAATCTGGGAAAAATAACCTGGTAAGCTTTCTGACAATCCCATCTCTTGTTTGTGCAGTGCCAGACAGAAATATCCTGCAGTCCAGCTTTGGTGGGGAGAGACCATAACTTATTTTCTTGGAAACTGCTGAAGACAGGACTAAAACTTGTATTTTGTTGTTCAGGGACATAACTCATCTATTAAAACCAAGGGGGTAGCAGTTGAACCTCCACGGAAGAAGAGCTCAAAGAAATCAGATTTATTCCCTTAATAAGATGAGTTCTTAGCATGGTTACTCATAGTTATCATACCACGAGTGGTTTCAAGACTCACCTTGCTCCCCACAAGCTGTGCAAGTAGCTAATGTTAGTCCAGAGCTTCTTACTGGAGAGCTTATTAGCACAGGAAAGCTATCATTGCACAGGAAATCCTGCGGCTCTCCATCCACAAAGTGCAATGCAGGAGGACAGTAGTAAAAGAAGCAAAGTTGCCAAAGAGTTACTGGCTCCCACTGTCCTTTTCCATTAATAAAAGGCTCTGGCCTCCTTTCCATTGTCATAAATCTGGAATCAAAGAAGGTGACTGCTTTTATTGGCGAAACTTTCAGTTCATCAGTGACGTCAAAATGTTTTAAAGAGGCAGCTGAGGGTTCACTGGTAGCTCAGTGCAGAGTGAGCTTTCTGGGTGAAAGGAGTCCTCTGTCAATGCCCCTCCTGAGACACTTAGTTTTAAGGAAATATTTGTACTGCTCTAGAAAAAGAGCTGGCTGAATGTTTTTCTTTTGTGCTTAGGCACTCTGAAAGGAATTCCTGCGGGCACGATTATCTCACATATGGCAAGTGAGAAACAAAACAAAACAAAAAACAAAACAAAAGGAAAAAAGAAGGGAGAAGAAGAAAATCAAAGGTCATTTGGATGCTTTGGCCCAGCACTGGAAAGGAGAAAATCCACCTTAGAGGATACAACTTACTCAAGGAGAGATGAAAATCCATGATAAAGCAATAGGAAACCGAGAACAAGTAGTGGCCCAGTTTAAAACCATTGAAACAAATCCCGGTCTCTGCAAACTGTAGGAACAGGGTGTAAAGCATTGCAAATGAAGTGGAAAGTGTTTGTGTATGTGGTAAGGGACTGAACCTTCTTAACCCAACAGCTTGTCTGGGACAAAACACAGGAACTTGGTATGGAAAAACGTTGCTAAGAGACAGCCAGCCTTGCCTCACCTGTGCTGTTCACTGACACCTGCTTAACAGGATCCTACCAAGATCTTGTGCAATGCTGCATAAAAATCTGCTTGCAGCAAATTTGTGGCAAAGGCTAGAGCACCTTAAATCTTATGAACAGAAGGGAAAACACAGCTTTATGTCCAGCCAAACAGTCAGTTGATGGCAAGAAGAAAACCTCATGACTTTGTTCAGCCTCCTCTGACAGGAGACAAAGCAGTCAAGGACAGAGATTATCTGTGCAGAGCAGTGGTACCAACTTGATTCCAACAGCCAGCAGGGACTAGTTCTTTTGCCTTTCATTAAAATGCAAAGATACCCCTGTGTTTAGAAAATTAATAACTTTTTTTAAAAAGAAAATTTTAACCTTCATTTTAAAATGTATTGGAATTTTGTGATTAAGTAATGGTGTATTAGGTCATAATTTGATTGATTAGGTGTTCTCAGTAATGATTGTGCTTGTTTTTGGAGGATGGCCTGGCTACTTCGCTACTTGTAGCTTGTCAAATTAATGCAAACCTCTTGCTGCTCTTGAATTCAAATTTGCTTCATGTCCAAAGCTTTTCAACACCTGCCCATGTTAAAGCAACTGTGCAAACCCTAGGGTTGGGAAAGATGTGAAGGAACCCGGAACTTCCACAGCCTGTCAGTGCTGGCCACCATATTTCTTCCTCCATACAGGCAACACCATCAGGGTTTTTGCTTAGAGGATTTTGACTGCGTGCTGCAATGCACTGTGAGGTTAGTATCAACACATGCACAAGACAAGTGCTATGTATGGGCCTGGTTTTTGGGCTGTATTTACAGAATGAGTATGGATGAAGCCGTTGGATCAGAGCATCAGTGGATGCATAATGTTCTGCCATGATGCTTGGCCTCAGTTGGGTCAAACCAAGGATGAGGTGGTGTAAGACCAATAGCAGGGAATCAAGGTGTATCATAAGCTTTCCTTGGCATTGACTCTGAAAAGGACATTGCAGTATGTTTGAGTTTCCACTCAGAGCAGTAAGGAATGGATTAGACCACCAGCTTCTAAGGCTTCCAACAGGGCTTATTAGATTTGTTTGGTGTAGTGTCTAGAATTCCATAGATTATTGGTTTCTATGGCACATTTTCCCCCTGAACGACAGCAAGGGAAAATTATCAGATATGATAAATACTTAGGCCATATGGTGGCTTTTATTATTATTGTTTATTTTGTTATTTTCATCAAAAGTGACAGAAAATCACAGGTATTTTTATTTGGAGAAAATACAAAACAAAGTGTTGACTCACTTGTTATTTCACATGTATCAACCTCCCCCCAAAAAATCCCCAACTCTAGCTCGTACTTTCTAAAAACACGATCCAGGAGCCAAATGATGACCTGAAACATATGTTTGTGCAGACTTCCCTGCTTCCCTGGGTCCCCCAGCCTTCATTATCATGCTCCTGGGATGTTATTCCACTGTGATGTGTGCCATACTAAAGGGATGAGCCCAGCATCCTCCCCTTGCATGCTAGCTACTGCAGCTGGGTGTGCAAAGCTGCAGAAAGAAACAAAGCTTCACTACCCTGAAGTTTCCAGGTGATCCAGTGTGAAGCATAACAGTGTGCTGTTGGACTTTCAGATAGGATAATTGGAGTAACCATTCATAATTTTTGTCAGCAATGACTTCACAGAGCCCTGTGAAAATATTTTCATTAGGTCCAGTTTAGCTATGCCAAACTCCCTGTCACAAGGCCAAAAAATCATCTTTGCTGTAACTACATGGACTTTGGTATACTCGTGGTCAACCCTTAGTCATTGGGCTCAAAGCTGGAATAAAACCAGATAGCACACCTATTTTTCTGTAGCTTTCTTGTTTTCTAACAGTGGTGGTGTTTGTGTTTTGCTTTGATCCATTTTAGGAGTGTGAGCACCTTGCATTTCTGATCTTTTAATAAAGACCAGGGCACAAGTATTTATTATTATTTTTACTCAGTCAGTTAGTCAGGTAGCTTCTGATCTGAGGAAAAAAACTTCTGTGAGGAATTAATCTCCACTTAAAGAGTATAGATAATGAAGTTTACATGAAGAGAAGTCTATGGACTGATTTGTCGTCATGAAAAAAGCTTCAATATGAAATACATGGATTTGAGTGGCAGTCTCTCTGTTATGATCACTAAATATGTGTGCACCTACTGGAAATGTTGTGATAAATGTATACATGTACAATAGAAAGCAGAATTTATCAAACACTTCTGTAGCTTTGATCCTATTAAAAATTCCTTGGCTTTCAAGAGCAGCCTTCCAGAAATCATGAGATTGTATCCTGCATGTAACTACTGAGCATGTGTAGAAAAGTTGTACTGTTTGTTTTATTTTCTGGCACAGAAGTCACTTTAAAATGAGATTACTTAGTTGAAGAAAACAATTCCTGACATGTTGCAAATCAACATTTGAACCAAATCTTCTCCTTTTGTGTAAGGAGAGGATGAGTGCACTCTAGCCTGTGTAAATCCATGTGGAGCTCAATGAACTCATTTTAACCACTGAGGCATTTGGTTGTTAAAACATAATGTAGCACAGTGTGAATCAGCTTGCCATTAGTTAAACAGTTTTGCTCCATCAGATTGCTTTGATAATTATGTGACATGCAGAGCATCTTCCATAATTCCTTTAGATAGGGTCTAGCTCCACAAAGAGTGTGACATACCATTATATACAGGGGAGACTAGTTCAGGCAGCACCAAAAGAACCCCCAAAATACAATATGTATGTGAATATGTATTTACTAGAAGGCCTTAGAAATAAAATTAAATTTATAATTTTGGAATCATGTTGGGCCACCCTTCAAGCAATAGGAGATATGAAAAGGAGCAAAATTTATTCAGATCAGAAGTCTAAACAATGTTAGTGTTGCTAGTGCTAACATTTATTTTATCAAGAGTCAATGCCAGCAAGTTATCTGTTTTCCATTTTGAGTTATAGAGCAACAGAAATATGTCACAATTTGGAAAGCATCTGAAGATAGGAGGTGATGGAAATTAGGACATTAAATGAAGACTCAGTTTCCTGAGTCTGAAGAGCATCAGTTGCACAGGGTAATACCCAGCTTTTCCCTGTGTCTTCTCTTTGCTGTTCTTTTTAATACTCCATGTTCCCATTTTTCTAAAGATCATCCTGAGGAATCATGATGTCTGAATGGCCTTCCTAGTAAGTGGGACATTTTTGTTTCAGGCTTGCCTTGTTTTACTGGTCAAAAGATGGAGTCTTCAAGACCAAGGAGTCACCTGTACTATTTTGTTTGCTATTGACTAATTTTCAAAATCTCACCCTTTCTGCTTCCCTGCAGGGCAGACAGCAACATCCATACAGATCTCGGTGAAGGACCCTGCTTATTTGTAACCCTTTCCCCTACTCTGCCATGCCACTTCAAAAAAAACACAGCTCACAATATGCTTTATAATTTCAGCATGCACCTTCTATTTTCTTTTGTTCAGAGATGCCAGTAGTTTTCACAATTGATTGTTAGTGACAATAACCTGATTTTGTGAGGACTTAATGAAGGATTACATATTGATTAGTCTTATCCTCATGGAAGAGTCTAGACAGCATTATTAAGCAGCTCTATCCATTTTGTATGCAAAGGCTTTGCAAAAGTGGAATCAGGAAGTCACCTGGAGAAGGCAAGTACATTGGGCAGATGCACCTGGAACAGGTTGGTAGTAGCAGCAGTTTGCACTGATTAGGACACACTGATTGCAGTGTAGGATACCTATACCCAGATTTAGTAATCATAGAATCATAGAATGAGTCAGGGTTGGAAGGGACCACAAGGATCATCTAGTTCCAACCCCCCTGCCCATGGGCAGGGACACCTCACATCTAGACAAGTTTCTACTATATAACTAGTTAGGCCTGTATTGAATATAAAGAATCTTTCCTTTCCCTTCCCCCCTCCCCCCAAAAAAAATTGTTTTAAGTCACCTATATTCAAAAGTGACTATTAAATGCACCTGATGGCATTATACACTCTTTTTTTTTTTTTTTTTTAACAGAGACATTCTTTCTGCCAGGTTTTGTGCACATGGGCACTTTTATACACATGTACATATGCATGCACACAAATCATTTAAACTTTAGCCAGATGGATGCAGCTGTGGGCTGAAGAAAATTATTTTGTTGAAATTCTGAGCAAATCAAGAAAGAAGAAGGGATGTTTTGTATTGAAATTCTCTTTCATCTTTTCATATGGCATCACTAGTAAAAGAAAAAAAAGATAAAAATTTCCGCTGTATTAAGCAAATAAAATTGGTTCAGAAATATTCTGATTTTCTAGGTGCAAGAGGGAAGAAGCAGTGAAGTTACAAATGTTTCTGTACAAAGTGGTAAAGGGTTTGCCTTAAACTGTACACATCCTGCCTTTCTAAACTTCACACTAGATGATTAATTTTTAAAGCATACTTTATGTTGTTGATTCCATACCATTTCTGCATATTAAGCTTAGAGTTAATCTTACTGACAGAAACACTAAAATGTTTATAGTGTGAACTCACTGAATACAATACTTGATTTACCTGCACGCAGAATGATTTATATGATTTCCTCATCCAAATTATATCAGTCATGTCTACAGCACATTAAAACACCTCCAGCTATCAGTAAATTAATTTACTGAAACATCTTTAGTTCTTTTATTTGTTTTACAACAATTCATGTTGAACTGGGTAATATCTCAATAAGTGCCTTATATCTGACTAATCTACAACATGAAATTATCATTCTTTAGGAGACTACAATGAAAAAGAATCTGCTTACTCCATATTTGTTGCACAAATATAATATGCTAAAGTGTTGTGATTGTACCTTTTACTTTAAAGAATCGAGAATCTGATGTTTCAGAGTGAGTTAAAAACCCCTGTGAGGCTTCCACTAGTTGAATAATTCTTGAAATCAAGAAGCTGGGCATTCCCCCAGATTAAGTGTAGACCATCTGCTCACTAGGATTTTTTAAATTTCTGGGGCAAAAAATAATGGCATTCAGGAAACAGGCTGAGAAACAGCCAGACCAAGGACTCTTTCACAGAAGAGAAACACAGTGGCAAATGTGTTGTGGCAAAATGGCCCAGTAAGTGACTCCAGTGACCCAGCGAGGTTGGCATGGATCTAGAGATGATTGTTCATGGTGAGCCAGATGCAACTTCTGGCTCAGGAAATCCTCAAGATGCTAGTTACCAGAAGATACAGGATGCCAGAGAAGGATCACTTTATTCTTGCCCTGATTTTCATACTCTTTTCATTGACATTTCCCCCCGAGACGGAAGAAGAGTGTAACTTTTCTTTCAGCCATTAAAAAATATAAGGTCACACAGTACTGCACTTTTCAGATTCATGTATCTAAGCAGAAAAAAAATATCTGGATATTTCCCCCTCCCTGTCATAGATGTGTAACATTGTGGTGCTAACTAAAGACTTGATCTTCAAAGAAAAGTTGCTTTAGGAGATTATGCATTTGTAGATGTGTGGTGGGTTGAAAACTCCCCCCATCATTAACTTTGCCAGACCAGCTCAGTTTGGAAGCCAATGAAAGCTGTATTTACAAGCCAAACTACAATCTACAATGAAATGCAATGAATATGTACAAATATACAATATTTACAATATTTAAAATATTTACAGGTATTTGCAATCAACAAACAGCACTAGGACCCCTCTGGCCAAAGGCCAGGGGATCTGTAATAGCTTTTCCCTCCCTGCCTCCCCCTTAACCTCCTGTGCAAAGGGACAAGAAAGAGAAGCAAGGACATATTAGACTTAGCCAAAATAAAAGGGATGCAGCCAAGGTCAGTAAAGCCAGTTAGTATCTCCCCAGCAAAGAAGCGAGGTGAGAGCAGAGAACAGCTCTCCAGATTGTTTTGGGAACTGAATCTAATGGGAGATATTTCTCCAATGGAATTGTGTAGAATATAATTATTTTCCTTTTTACACCCAATAGTGATTTATTTACATTTTACTACTTTCTGCTCAATATCTGTGAAAATTTTAAAAGGCATAGCCTAAAACTACCACAAGCTGTTTCTGATGGAGTACATATTTGATACTTTTTTATATGTTTTCTTACAATATATTTATTTATTTGTTTGTTTCTTAACTGTACGCTTGTTTTCATTGGCTAGTTTGGTTCTCTGTATATCTCTCATGCCTGCTGTGTCAAATTTCTCATTCTTCCCATGCCAGGCCTTATTTTGTGGTGTTTAGCCACTCTACATTCGTTGGTGGCTGCACTCTCAAAAGCTGGCTTCAATCCTGCTTATCAACAATCCCCAAGAGACTGTGAAGCTGGATCCTGTAGAGCTCCAAATTTATCTCTGCAATGATGACAGACAAACCCACAAAAGACATCAAGAACTGTGTGTTCCACTAACCCACACCAGCTCCTAAGCAAGTGGCTTGGAGTCACACACTTGGAAATTGTTGGACTGTTGTTTGATGTGAGGGTTTAGTCATCAGACCACCAAAAAAAAAAAAAAAAGAAGAAGAGTATGTCAAGTACAATCCTTTTCCTCCTTCTACTTCTGCTGATTTTGCAATATGGGGCAGCATTTGACTTTCACTTTCTCTGACTATGTTTGGAAAGTTGTTGGTTAATTAGGAACTAAAAAAATACTGATTGGTAATAAGATCCTTTCACATTAGAGACTTAAGATGCTTTTGCTGTTAAGACATTTTCAATTCTTAGCCATGCCAAAACCAAAACAATATGAAATCATTGAGAATCTTTTAATTACAGATACAACTCTTCTCAATTTTCATGTGACACATACTTTATAGGTTTGAGAGATGCCAGTAATTCTAAAAGGCACTCCTTACTTGTAGTTTGATGACAAAAGCACATGAGCATATTACTCAAACCCAGACATTCCCTGTAATGCATTAACTAGCAAAGCACAAATCTGATACACAAACCCATACAGCTCCCATGCAGTTAATAAATTATTGTTTCTCAGAGTTATGGTGATATAAGCAGCAGCAGAAACTGTTTCCTATAATTATTTTCTCATATGTAAAATACCATAACTCCATCTTTCCCCTTATCCATATGGTGCCAAGGCAGCCTTTTTGTTTTCCAGAGCTTTCCTGAATGAAGAGTTGCACTTGCTTCCTCATCCATTTTAACTATTTGTGATTTTTTTTCCTTTCCAGATTTGACACACAGAAAAAGACCAAATATTCCAGCAGTAGGTGTTGGCTTTCTGTAATGATTGGAGACCTTCTGAAACTGGGGTTTAGTGCTTTCATTCTTTTGCTGGTCACAGGACATTTGTAAAAATACTACAGGGTTTAATTTCCACCTAAAGTGTGATGCAATTACACATTTAATTTGAAGTTTGTGGTAATACCATCCAGATGGTTATTGCTTTCTCTTATAGCAGGCAAAATGGATCTCACACTCTCCAACCTCTTTTGTGTTTCAAGACTTGAGTTCCAACTCCACCTGCAGTGACTTTAATGTTCAAGTTAAGTTTTCAGGATCTTTATTTGTATTTCAGTAATACTTTGTATGAGATTCTTGCTACGCAAAATGCTGGCTGGAGGGAAAATAACAGACTTCACAACATTTGTGAAACAAAAAGACACTTTTCTGGTTGCTTAGATGAGCGTATGTAAAAGGTCAGAAGTAACAACAAACTACACCTGTGGCAACACACTACAGAGCAGATGGGTAACCCAGTTGCAGTATTAGAGGCGAAGGCATGTGTCACTGCTAAAGGTCTGGGATCTGAAGACAAAGGTCCCTTTCTGTCTTTGGCAGATTCTTCTGTTTCTCATGCTGCTGATGAAAGACCTGTCTATTACAGCATGACACAGCTGAAGCAAACACATGGTTTGTACCAGCTTACATACAAGCTACATACTGTAATTTAGAGATGTCCGCTCCTTGTTAGATAGGCTCTATTGGATTTTCAAAGTAAACAGAACAAAAAAACAACAGTCCTTTAGAGTTACACCTAAGAGGGAGGTCTAGTACACTGCCAGCTGACCAAAGAAAGCAGTTATGCTAGTGCACTGACCAAACACAGTCCTGCTAAATTAAACTACCTTGTTATATACTCGCTCCTGTATGCAGCTTGTCCGTATGACTTGGTAATGAGACTGGAGAGCTTGGTGCCCAGCATAAAACTGGCAGTTCACTGGGATGTGGGCATTGTCTTATCAGACATTTGTCTTTATGGCTTTCTCATCTTAACTCGAGCTATAAACATGGTAATAGCCGAGTTTTCTTTGGTCAGAATACACTGATGGTTTTGTAAGCAGAAGTGGTTACCAGTAAGTATAGATAAGGTGAGCAGAGAAGAAAAGTTTCAGGGTTTTTTGGTTTGTTTCATGTTTGTGAAATACAAATTTCCAACATCTGCCTTCAGTTGTTCTCTTTCATTAATTCATTAAAAAAAAAAAAAGGAAAGAAAAGCCATTCGTACACCAGAGAAAAAGGACCTCCTTCTTTTGCTTTGTATCTTTCATCGACTCTTACTCTTGCTTCATTTCCAGCCTCCATGTCTGTGTTAGATTGTCCAGCAATTTGTGAAATGATGAAATAAGCCAGCCTGTTCAGAATTTTCTGATATTCAACATCATTTGGCTAGGGTGTGAGTTAAAAATGCCAGGTGAGCTAAAGGTATAAGCCTCAGACCAAGAAGATTGAAGGAAGCCAGAGACCCTGCTTGGAATGGGAGAAGGATTTGCTGCAGTCATAACCAGATGGTGCAGCCTCATTCACCATCTGGTGAAAGGATCTGCTCTGGACCACTGTATGCCAGCACGTTGACCCACCACCAGGGTGCTGGCCTTGTCATCGCAGTTAACTGGAGAGGCTAGGGAAAAAAGGGAAAACACATATGTTTATGCATTCACATACACCTTTAACTTGGCTTTGAAATGTAGCCTTAGCTTCTGGTATGCTTTGAAAGACACTGACATGTAGGAGGTACAAATCTAGTTCTACAATGGAGGTAACTTCCAAGTCCTTTAATTTTAGTGCCAAATAATGTTTATAACTGAGTACAGAAAAAGAGAATGGTACAGAAGAAATTCACAGACGTTGCTGTACCTAAGTCATGTTCAAAATGGTTGCTTGGGCTTTCTTTCCAAGGATACTCACAGACCATTCAGGAGGACAGTCCAGCTGAAAGCTGAGACTGTGTGTGCAGGTGGAGGGAGAGAAACCCTGAGCTGAGAGGTCCTTGTTCCCCCTTTCCTTCCATAAGAGTGCTGACAGTGTTGCTTGCGAGTAGCATTCAGCCTTGGGCCAATGTAGAAAAGTATTAATTAAAAGATAAAGACAGTTAGGTGTGAATGTGATTTTAGAAGCATGGTGATTTTAAGGCCATGCCTTTAATTTCTTTTCACAGAGTTCAAGCAGAAAAGTAAAAGAATGTAAATAAATCACAACTGGCTGTAAGAAAGAAAAATAATGATTATTCTAAACACTTCCATTGGACAGATAGAAATCTTTAAGATTCAGTTCTAAAAACAAAGTTCAGTCTGCCTGGTGTTTTTCTGCTGGGCAGTCTAGCAGGCTGCTTCTGCGTTTCTCTTATGGCTTTGCTTTGGAGGTAACACACCTGCACACTGACCTTGGCTAAGTTCTAACAACCTCTCTGCTTCTTGTCTTTTCTTCCTTTTGCCAGGGAGGTCTGAAGAAGGCAGGGAAGGGGCAGGCAGAGGGACAGCTTTCCTGGCTTTGGCCAGGAGGGTTTTGTACATATCTGTAAATACTGTATATTTTGTATATATTCATTGCACTCCATTGTAGACTGTGGTTTTTGCTCGTAAATACAGCCTCATTTGCTTCCAAATTGAGCTAGTCTGGTGTTGTTAATGTGGGAGGGAAATTTCAACCCACACTACAACAAGAAGTTACTTGAGATATAAAAATAAAATTAAAAGAGCAGAAAAGCCATGGTCTTAGGGGCAAGAAGGTGCATTTAGATGTTTTACTTCCCTTGCCTTGGAGGAGGGATCTGTCATAGCTTGTCTTTCCTAGAGTATCTGTTACACTTGGTCAGTTAGACCTCAACCCAATCTGTCTAGTGTACTTGGGATAAAGTAAGGAGAACATAAAATACAAGGTTATCTAGTGTGATGGTTTAGAACTGTCTTTTTAATTTTTCTTCTCAAAGTTTGAGCAGCGAAAGCAAAGGAATGTAAATAAGTCACTATTGGGTGTAAGAAAGCAAAATAATGATTGTTCTAAACACTTCCATTGGATAGATAGAAATGTTTAAGAACCACTACTCAAAACAAAGTTGGGGCAGTGGGGGTCTGAGTTCGCAGCTTGCTGGGCTGACTGCTGCTTCTTCTTCTCTGGCTGAAGATAACACAATGACCTTGGTGAGCTAAGTTAACAGCCTCTCTGCTTCTTAATTCCCTGCCTTCTGCCAGGGGGGCCTGGGGGGAGGAGGCCCCTGGGAGAGGCCCCTTGGAGAAAGTCCCTTAGGGGAAGCAAAGGGAGCTTGGTTGTGCTTTTCTGTTAACTGTACATATTTGTAAATGTTGTGAATTGTGTATATTTGTACATATTCATTGCACTTCATCATAGATTGTAGATTTGCTTGCAAACACAACCTTCATTTGCTTCCAGACTGAGCTAGCCTGGTTATTGTCGGTGGGGGGGATTTCAGCTCTCACACTGATATACCTCGTCAGATCAAAGTCCCTATGATTGCATATCTTGCAACAGATGCTAAGGGAAGGATAGAAGAACAAGTCCATACTCCTGTGTGAAGATCCTGACACAATATTATCTGTCAAGGACCTAATATGAGCCAGAATGATCTGTGGGGGCATACAGCTTGGTAGCTTACCTGCCAGGTGAAGTTGATCACGGTTTGTTCTGTGTTTGGAAGGTCCTGTCTCTTACTTGAAATCCAATTATCCTCAAATTTTGTATCTGTTCTAGACCTTTCCTTACTCTGGTGCTGTGGGTCCCTTGGTCACTGGGAGCCTCATCATGCTGTTGAGGAGCTCAGCTGTCTGGCCCCTACAAGTCACCCACGTTTACATGAGTCCAATCTCCCAGTTTTAAAAGGGCCACATGTTTGGCTTCATACTCTGCTCTTTTTTGGCTTCATACTCTGTTCTTTTTTGGCTTCAATCATATTTTCACTCTTTAATGAATGTGTTTCAGTGACAGTGTTGATAAATAATCAGCTAACTGGGGGCTTTCACAAAATGTATTCAATGGCAGAATTAAGGTTGTGCGACCACTTCATGACTTGGAGTCCTAGGGTTAGGAATATTGTTTCAGCATGACTATGGTACTCACTACTGCTGGGTCCTTTCTCTTATTTACTGTATGAAACATTGCAGGGTCCATTGTCTGTAATACTAAGAAAGCTGGAAAAAGGAGACTTCATCATAATATTTTCCCCCTCTTTTTTCTGAACTGCTTTCCCAAAACTAGGATTGTAACAATGGAATTTGTTTCTTGTGGATTTCCAATGGCAAGTGGCTGCGCAGTGAGGAGGGCATGGAAAAAAGCCTGCCTCCAGCACAACCATCTTCAGCTCCTCAGTGTTTTGCCCAGTACAGCTTCCACAGCATCTGAAAGGCCAACACAAATGAGAAAACCCCTGCACAAGAGCAAATAATCCAACATATGAGTTTTGACTGAACTTGTCTGACTAATGTGCTTTTTAAAGAAAAACCCTGTGCTTACCAAATCCAACTTGGAATAGTTTCTTTGGCCTCTAGTTTTTCTGGCATTCAAGCACTACTGCTTAAATATCACACCAAAGAACCTGAGTAATTCTAACTTGCTACAGTTCCAAGCTTCCAATTACATCATTGTTTAACACTGATTATTTCTCTGAAAGACTTTTTCTCCAGGATATTTGCAGTCAAGTGCCTTTAGGGATTCAATCAGCACAGGATCACTGAACCCAGTGATGAGAGATAGTTTGCCTTAGCTGATAATCTGACACATTTGTATTCCTGCCTACTTTTTATGGGATTAAAGCAATTCTAACTTCTCAGGTTATGGCTGAATGAATGTAGATGCAAAGTCAGTCAACCAGTATAGGTCCTAAGGAACTAATTGAGGTAGCTTTTAAAAGCTTTAACTTTCTAAGTGAAGATTTGCATCCTCTTGGATATGTGACTAGTCTAAAATTCATCTGCATGTAAGTTTGCAGAAGTGTTTGGTCAGGACAATAGTCCTGTCTTGGGAATGCCATAATCAGTGGGAACAAGGTCTTGGGATTCAAAAGTAGAAAAAAAGTCAGTCTTCCATTAGAAATCATCATGAATTTTGAACACAGGCACAGCTGTTGTTTGTTTGTTTGTTTTATGTGTGAGTGTTTCTTTTTGTTGTTGTTTGGTTCATTAAAAAAATTATTTTGAGGGCATTGTTCTGTTTTTGGTTTTGTTTTCTCTTCTGGCAACCCTTGCTTTAACTGTTGAAGGAGTTAGAGCTCACTCTGCTCTGTTACTGGAGGTTATTGCCTTTCTGGGAAATCTAACAGAACTTATGCTCACCCCTTTTCAGGTTGCCTACAAAGTTGAGTTATGCCACTGGTGAAAGCAGGTTTCTCTGCAGGGCATAGCAGCAGCAGTAGAACACAGAAAACTGGTATCACAGCAATGGTCTAAATTTCTCTGATGTCAAATAATATGAAAGTTATTTAGTGTCAAAGGTATTGCAGTATCTTCATGATCAGTCCTGGGCACCTCTTTGAGGCAAATTTTGTTTCTTTTCTGAGTGGCATTCCTCTCCATAGATGATGATAATTTTTGAGAAATTACTGCTGTAAAGGATTCAAGTGACACCACTGTTCCCTGTACCAGACAGAAAAGAAGTGGCTGATACAGATGCCAATATTTTCTTGAACCAGCTTTGGTCTGATATGTTGCACAAAGTGAAGAAGTAATACCTTACACCTCCACAGCTTCAGAGTGCAGCACCAAGGATGAGTTCTGAGATACTTTCTAATAGCAGTAGGGAAATCTGTTGAATAGTAATAGTGAAAGAGAAATGAAGAGCTGGAAGAAAAAAATATGAGAGAAAGAGAGAGAGAGAAAGGGAAATGGAGAGAAGGATCTTACACAGACTAGAGTGAACAGCTTGTAACTATTGTTTTATTCATGCCAATTATTAATATCCCTTCTTGTCTCAGGGTATAGCTCATGCAGCCATCCTAGTTTTCTCGGATATATCCATTGCTCCCAAGAACTTTGATGATATTTTTTGAAAGAAGCTCTTGAAGGAAGATTGTGATCATCTCCCACCTGTACAACAGGATTAAATCAGCAGATACCTCCTCCTTTCTGGCAGAGCATCTGCTTGCAGGAGTGTTGCTCTGCTTCACAAGGGCATTTCAAAATGTCAGCCAGATGAGCAAACAGGCCCTGGATATAGGTGCTGGAGAACTTTTTCTTGAGCAGGATTAGCATGTTGGGCTGAGATCTTGTGTAAGACCAAATGAGACAGTGAGGGGGAAGGTACCAGCACCAGAAGTGCAGTGGTGGTGTGAAAAGTGATGAGGCCAAAGCTGAACCCAAGCAAAAGGAAACGGAAGGTAAGAAAACAAAAAACAATTAGACTGTGTATTGCTGGAGAGAAAGGGACACTGAGACTTCACATAGCCTTAATGTGATCTGGAAAGCTCATAGTTTTGCCTTCTTTTTGCGTAAGGTGGTCTTTGTGGGGAAAAGGAAGCTATGTAAGAATGAGAATTTGAATGTACAAGTTTGCCATCTCTGAGGAGGAACATGATTCAGAGATCCTAAGTTGTTTTGAGAAAGGATAGATTTTTCCTGAGTCCCTAAGTAACTGATATGTCAGACTACGCTTCCAGGTGATAGGATCCTGTAAAAATGTGTAGCAGCTGCCTAGAGGAGAGAAAATGTGGTGGTGGAGTTTTTTGTTGTTGTTTGTTTGGGATTGTTGTTTGTTTGTTTTTTTAAGAAGGAAAGTGGTGATATGGAAAGTAGTCATTTTAGTCTGACTTTAGCAGTATGCCATTTCTGTAACAAATTCCTAAGACAAGGATAGTTAAACACAAGGAAGTTAGTGAAAAATAGGATTTGAGTTACAATAAGGTGAAACATGGCAGACAAAAATAATGACTTTCTTTGCTAACTACAAGGGAAATAAGAATGATTTATTTAATCTCAGCTTCAGTAAAACATGTGACATGGTATTACATAAGAATTTATCAGTTTATGTGGAGAAGATACGGGAACTAACGAAAGATCAACAAGACAGCCAAAGGGGAAACACCTAACCAGCTAAAGGTTGCTTGGAGAGCTATTTGAGGATTAATCTTGAGCTAAAGTTGTTTAAGCATTCAATTAATGAGAGAAATAATGCCATAGTAGAAAGCATGGGAATGTGCTAATGACTTTTGTTATCAACACAGAATAAGAGGGTATGGTGGTGAGCCAGAATATATGACCAGAAAACCAGAATTACTTTGGGTTTGAAATAGAATAACAGTCATTAGTTACAAACAAAACCATGTTTTTATTGTCATGTAGCAGAGATTCTGCAATAAAATTTAAGCTTTTCAGTTGAAAATAACAGGAATATAAAATAGATGTGAGAAACATATAGCAATAAATAAGTCAAATGTTGTTAGTATATGTCAAAAAAGGCATTTCCACTAAATAAAAAGGGACCAAATCTAATCTCTTGGGTACCAGTGAGGCCCCTCAAATAAAATGTATCTTCCTGGGCAACAGTGTTTTAGGAAGAATTCAAACAGAAACAGCAGCCAAGAAGGGTTGACTGGGAGCACATTCAGGGGAAGGGAAAAGTGATTTTTTAAGAGAAAATTAGAACTGCTCAGCTTGCTTAGCTGAGCAAAACAGAGGTTGAGAGATGGTCTGCTTGCTGCTCAAGCAACCAGAAGGGCTTGCATATAAGAAATTAATGACAGCTTAATGGTATTCTTATCAGAAAGACACAAGTATCTGAAAAACTTAGGGATAAGGCTAGGCTGAGAACTGTAACGTGTTTCCTCACATACAGAGGGATGTGGTACAAGAGCTAGCTCCTGGCTGGAGCAAGAGAACAGGGCTATATCTGTTTTTTTGGGGAATTTTGCTCAGATCAAGAGAATGATGACCTGAGGTACACCACAAGACAGCCAGGGGTAGTGTGAGGAACATTTTCTGTACTTCTAAATATTTTCGTTCCTGCCAGCTGATGCCAACTCTTCACCTTCACACACACGGAGCAACCCTGGGGAAGAATATTTTTTAGATAAGCTCAATCTCTTTGGTTCTTCCTGTGTGGCCTTAAACTGCTCTCTATTTAGGGCATGTGGTGGAGTACCACAATTTAACCCAGGGCCTGTAAATGGTTTGCAAGATGTTCCGTGAGAAAATTCCCTGTTTAAAATGTGAAATGTGTTTCAAATTTTGGATGGGCACAGAGGTCATGTGACAATCACTCTGCTTCCCAACTGGAAGAATGTACCTTCTAGAACTGAATTATTTGCAAACACTCATACTTTGGGCTCCAGCAATCATATTCCAAGAATATTCTGACATATATTCTTCAAATTTGCTGCTTCTGCAAGTATTCCTGCTAGCAAATTCATTACGCACTCTTGAGCCAAAAGAGTGTGAAAACAGCTTGAAGTAAAAACACTTTTTGTTAAAATGAACAGTGCTAGAAAAATGTTCAAGGAATACACATAGGTCCTGAAGGGACACAGGAAACAGAGTGCTAGACAATCAGGAAGAGCAAGAAAAGGGACAGAGAGACAAAATGCATGAGAGAGCCTGAGGCATGTCTGAGACAGGCTTTAAAAACAAGAAGAATAAATTTGAGTGGAATAGGGAACTAGGAAGGCTGCCTGAGGATAATATGAATGCTAATTCCTGACACTTGGGAAGGAGAGAGCCCTGCGCATCCAGGCAAGACCATGCACATGAAATTTCAACAGCTGAACTTAAGAGGAGCTGAGGTATTTCCGATGCAGAAACCCAAGTTGTGGAGTAGAATGTCCAGGGTTCAGTGAGAAATAATCAGAATATGTGAAAAAATAAAGAATAAGAATGAGGAAATATGCTGATACAGCAGTCAGGATGAGGTAAACCACAGGTGGGAGCTGAGTAAGATGGGTAAAAGGATAGCTGCTCAAAATTTCAATGTCAAGCTCGAAAGCTGGCAAGATTTATGTGGTTTCAGATTGAAAGCATGTAAAACTACTTGCACAGACTGCATATTATTGAAGGGGTGAAACTTTTCAACTATGAACGGAGTTTTGGGCTTTTGACCAAACCAACAGATCAATAAAACAGTTTTGAGTGGGGGTTTTTGTTGCCAGGTTTCCTTGTGAAAATTTCTCTTCCTTGTAAATGATGTAAGGGAGTGGAAAATTGTGCTTGTCTCCAAGTAATGTTATGAATAGAGTTCCCCTTAACACAATCGTTTTTGACATGAAATCTTCCCTTTGCTCCCATACCCTCCAGTATGAAACACACATGCTCTCCCCACCATGAGCTTGGGAACTCAGGTGACAATTCAGATTCCTTTAGTTTCTGTGTTAATCAGGAATGCAGGTTGCATTTTTCTCCTTCTTGACTCTCTTGCATTGAGCCACCAGCACCTAGTTTTTCTGGCCAGCCTCTTCTGCACAGTGAGGGGGATCTTTAGAGGATCTGAAGAAAGCAAGGGAAGGAAAGAGAATGATGATTAGAGACTTCTGAAAGGGGCAGTGAGGAATTAAGGACTATACTCTTTGAAAATTTGCGTGACACTCCTTAACGGTCCCTGCCTCATTTTCCACTTGGCTGCTTTATGACTGAACTGTAAACTAAAAACGACATGGGCTCATTAATTTGGCAGCAACTGGCAAGATGTGGCCATTTAGCGTACCCACAAAGCTATTGTTTAAGGCTGGGTCATGTCAAAGGGCAAGCTAAATATGGCCGAACCTCTGAAAAGCTGAGTCGAGGAGTCCTAGAGCCTAAACCTTCTCCCTAACCTCTGCTTGTCCTCAGCAGTGTGATCAGCTTGGGTTTTCTAGGGAAGGCTTTACATAAAGCTGTCAGGTTACTAGCAATATTATGTCAGTTTGATTTTTTTTTAAAGTGGGCTCAATTATATCATCCTCTCTTCACATCTGACAAGTAGTGCAAAAAGTGCTTGCAATAGCTGCTTCAAGGAAACGGAAACGCTTTAGTTGAGGGTTAAGGCTGCAAGTCCAGAGTTTGAAGGGGGTATAAGCACAAATGTTTTAAAGTGTCAGATAAAACAGAATCACAGAGAAACTCTTCAGGACAGTGGTCTGATTGCATTCGTTTGGTTTATAGAGAAGGTGGTTAATCCCTGCACTGTCAAGGAATCAAAATGCATGGCAACTGGGCAGATTGAAGGATCTTTATGTGTGCAGGCTGAAGGAGCCCATCTGAGTTCAGTATTTAAAAGCCACACCACAAACTGCAGACTGAATATTCTCACACATCTCTTCCTCAGACAAAAGAAGACAATGAGAATGAAAGCAAACGTAAGTTAAAAAAAAAAGTTTCTACTCCTTTCTTCTCCCATTCCCTTGCCATACTCCCCCTCAGGTTGTAGTGAGAGATTTTCTTTGTGTCTTTGGTGATGGTTCGCTCCTGCTTTCCCTTGAGCTGACCCTGATAGAAAAGGATGACATCCCAGACACTCTCCCTAGCTAAAAGCTGGCATTTATTCAGGGGACTTGGAAGGAAGCCTTTTTCCAGCTGGCCTGTTCCTGCTTGGGACATCTACATCTGAAAATAATACTTCTGCTATTTATGCACGTGGTCCTGTCATGACCTCGTCTACCAGGATAGATTAACCGAATTTCTCCAATGTTTTCTTTACTTCCTGATGGCCACTACTGACTTTGCTGTGTGATGAAGGCTTTTGAACGAGCTGAACTTGCATCAGTGCAGGCAACATGGCATGCCTGAACTTTGGGGTGGCTGGCTATTGTGAGGGCTCTCAAATGCGATTCACATTGAAACAGAAGGGATGAATAACTTAAACTGTCATATCCTTCTTGGTGAATTTCTTAGTGAATTTCACAGAAGGCAAATCACATTTCTTGGGTGTCAAAATTAAAGTTTGCTTCAAAAGCAAAAAAAAAAGAAAACAATAACAACAAATGTGCCCCTCCTCCTTCCCCCCCCAAAAACAAACAAACAAGCAACAACCCAAAACAAAAACAGGTTAAAATTTAAATGCTGCAGACTGGCTTTGCCATGAAAAAAAAATCCAGTCTGGCTTCTCATTATTACATTTAAACTTTAAAAAGCCTGGTAATAAAGCAACCTTTTTTGGGTGATGACTTCTTATTCTCTTAAGATTAACAAAGAAATACATTTCCATTCTGACTGGTTAAGTCATCTTAAGAAAAAGCTCTTACTCATTTAAGTACTGTAAAACTCAAAATCTTTCTTTTTTTTTATTTTTTCCCCTCCACTTCTGTGGGTCTAGTGATATTTTTATACATATTTCTTCTTATTTGTTTTGTTTTGGTTAAAGTTCATACAGGGTTGATTAATTTTAGCAAGTTTCCAAAAATGAACTGGACTTTTATGCCTCAAGGAATATTTTTTTTGACATTTAACAGCAAAGAAAACTATTTCCTCTCCCATTCAAAGCTAACCATGTTTAATTGGCCTAGAAGTCTGTTGTAGTTTGGAAAATGTTTGTGATATCCCATCTGTTTTTTTCATCCAGCCATTCAAGTGGGCTTGTGTTTACCATCTTGTTGTGTTTACATGTACAATGATGTTGATATGACAAGGTATTCCCTTGAAACAATGCTAGATCTTATAGGCTGTGTGACCCTTAATAATGCTTTATTGCACAGCAAAAAGAACTCCACAGTTTTCATGATAGTTCCATAAGATCTCGAGTTTACTTTAACTGCTTGGATGCATCAGCTACATGAATAATACACAGGACATAGAGATGTGCACTCACACACAGCTGTGCTTTGGGGACCATTTGGAATACTTAACAGGATCTATTTGTTTGCTTCAGTGGATTCAAATGAATAGTTTTGTATCTTTGACCTTTGGTTGAAATTAAAGTGGTTTAATGCAACAAACAACCTCTAAACTTGTAGGCTACCATTTACATCTTCCTCTGCAGATCATTAAGAGACTTTAGACTTTAGGGTGACAAGCAATATATTTTGTAAAACAACAGGGATTTAAGATTCAGACATGTACAGATGTTGAGTTTTCCATACATTTTTGTGGCCAGATAGTCATGTTTGAAGATGTATGTGTGAGGTCATTTGAATTCACTTGGAGATGGGAGCTTCATAGGCACAGAGACCATCTGGCGATCAGATGTGGACTGCAGGTAGATCTATTTGTTTTTAGCTGAAGTCACTGAGGAATGAAAATGTCAAGTACCCTAACACAGCAGAAAAATGATAATCACTAACCACCCAACACAGTGTCTGTTTAAAAAGTTTCAAAAAAATAATCCAGTCAGTAAAGTAGGAAACTGAGGCATTACAGCATTTTTTCTTTTCCATGTGTGTGTGCATGTATATACAGGTATATATATGTATGTGTGTGTGTGTGTGTATTCTGCCAAGTCCTTCATGGAGTGGTGAGATTTCTGGGTGTGTGCTCGTGGTGGTCCACATACACACATGAAAAAAAAAAAAGACTGGTAATTGGAGAAATTGCTCTAAAATCACTTAGTCTGGAGTGTCTGACAAGCTGCAATCAGTCTCTGACGTGCATAAATCCCATTTTTTTAGTGTTATTTGATTCTGGTGGTAAAGCATTCTGGCTAACTTCTGTGTAGTTGGTTTCAGAAATGGAAATTAGGCTATGCAGCAATGTAATTTAGGATGTCCCTTGCACTCTGCCTACTTCTCAACTCCAAGTTTCAGCTGTGGTACTGGCATGATGGCTGGGAGTATTGGACTGCTGTCACACAAGAGCAAAGACAAAAACCCAAACCACATAAATTTGTAAAAAAATTTCCCAATTATGAGTAATGTATGGTTTAGTATGAGCACTTTGCCTTCCTGCCTGCCTTTCTTTTGCCTGCCTGCCTAGCAGATACTTTACCAGAAGCAGACATGAAATAAATGTCCAGTCTGAACACTCTCGCTCTCTGTTGTGCCAGCTAAGACCACATGCAACAGGAGGCCAGATCATTTTCCAGAGATGCACATGTAGGCTGACCCAGTATCATGCCAATCCCTAGTGCAGTTATTCCAGATTTGTATCTGATGACAAGTGGAATAAAGCCTGAAAACCACAATCAATATGATGCCAGGCAGCCATGTCCCTAACTTGTGAACTTTAGTCTTGAGGCTTCCTTTCAGCACAGGATGATGAGCATTGCAATGAAATTTACAGGATGCCCAGGTAGATGATCTGACTTGCTCATCCCTGATTTGAGTGCTTTTACTGATATGTCAGTCTAATCATCTATACCTATATCTAGATTTGCTTTTGTGGCCAAGAAGGCCAAGGCCACCCTGGGGTGTATTAGAAGGGGAGTGGTTAGTATCTCAAGAGAGGTTGTTCTTCCCCTCTACTCTGCCTTGGTGAGGCCACGTCTGGAATATTGTGTCCAGTTCTGGGCCCCTCAGTTCAAGAAGGACAGGAAACTTCTTGAGAGAGTCCAGTGCAGAGCCACAAAAATGATTAAACAAGTGGAACATCTCCCTTGCAAGGAGAGACTGAGAGAGCTGGATCTCTTTAGTTTGGAAAGGAGGAGACTAAGGGCTAACCTCATTAATGTTTATAAATATGTAAAGGGTGAGTGCCAAGAGGATGAAGTCAGGCTCTTTTTGGTGATGCCCAATAACAGAACAAGGGGCAATGGGTGGAAGTTGAGGCATAGGAAGTTCCATGAGGAAACATGAGGAAAAATGTTTTCATTGTGAGGGTGACATAACACTGGAACAGGCTGCCCAGGGAGGTTGTGGAGTCTCCCTCTCTGGAGATATTTAAAACTCACCTGGACATGTTCTTGTGTGATCTGCGTGCATGATCCTGCTCTGTCAGGGGGGTCAGACGAGATCTCTTTCTAGGTCCCTTCCAACCTCTAACATTCTGTGATTCTGTGATTCTGTAATCTTTGTCATATAAAACTGGTAAAATAAATGTAAATTTCTAATGAACCTCAAAACCTTTTCTAACCCTAGATCAACAATTATTTGGGTTTAATCCTGAGTTCTTTGTAGAAAAGGCATATTATGAAAATTCAACACTTTAGTAAATGCTTAAGGAGACAACTCCATCTAGATGCAATAGAAATTATGTATAGACCTCCCAGGACACATTAACAGCAGTCACAGTATAAGGAAACATGTTTTCCCCACAGGAAGACCAGAATATTAGTCCTTTGGGTGATTTCTGTCTTGCTGAGGTTCAAATTGTATCAGTGTGTCAAAGGGTCTGACGCAGGAAAACATTATTTATTTGAGACCTTCACTTTGCTTTTGTGATGATCTGTGTCGGTGCGTTTGGCTGGAGGCAGTTTTTATCTCTGCATTTGGCTTCTGTACCCAGCCTTATATAGTAATGCTCTCATCTGGCACACTTGTTTGAATGATGTGTCTCATTATGGCTTTTTAATAAAGAGCAAGTTTCCTGGCATTTTCTTTGCTGTCGTTGGGGTAGAAACAATGGACTGATTCTGAGTTTCCTCTCATTCTTTTTTCCCAACAGAAAGCTACCCTAGTTGAGTTGATATCTAGCTTTCATTAGAGTGCATCAACTGAAACTAGAGCACCAATCCTTTAATTTCCACACACTTATGATGGGTATGTGATTTTTTAAAAAATGATTTTAGAATTTTACTTTTGAAGGACATTGAGTTAATGAATAAGCTAAGCAGAAATAAAGTACTAGTTTAAATAAACTGAGAATTAATAGCAATGATCCTTGACTGCATAATGTCAGCATAATACATGGGAAGATGATCAGTGTATATAGGTGAAGTTGTGTCTCATTAAATATTATTTGATGAATAGTACAGAAAAGTAGGAGAAACATCAAGAACTTGAAATTTTCATCAATGGGGACAGAAGTATTAAGACCATTCCCTTTAGTAATTCCTTTGAAAAGAATATGCACCTAAACAACCATATCTGTACCTCTAGTTATATGCAGCTCTTCCATGCTTCTTTTCCTCTCTTTCATGCAGTCTGTGCACTGGTCTTTCATTGTGAACTAAGTGATATGGACAGCCTGGTTTTGAAGCTTTTCAACTTTTCTGTCTGGATTTGTGAGTTGAGGTTTGGGGGATCATGACATCAGACTCTTCATCTGCCTAATTTGGGAGTCAGTCTTGTTATTAAGACACAGATGTGGCCACTGCCTCTTTTCTCTACTACCTTCTTTCTCTCTCACTTGCTCCTTGCCTTATAGCCCAGGAAAAAAGCTCTGATGCACCTGAGCACCTCCAGTGCCATTCATAGGAAAACAGTGGATGCATGGTAGGGCATGAGCATGGACTGCCCCAGGCTGAGTCAGGTGTCCAGCCCATATTTCTCAGGAGATTCACCAACAGTTACTATAGAAAAGGTGGGTGTCAACTCTTCCTTTTAGTCAGATGCAGACTGGTCAAGGTGTTTAGCCACCAAAAAAGCAGAGCTCATGGGATTTATACTACATGGCTGCTGTATACTTAGGCATCTATAGTTCCTTAAGAGCAAAGTAGTTGGATGTACTTTTGTGGTCAACTCACTTTCTCTTTAGTGCCTAAACTCTACCTAAACTACCCTTTCAGGACTCTTTGAGGAAGCTCATTGTGACCTCCAAGTTTGGCCCTTGATCTAGCACAAGCATTTACTGAGAAAGATATTCCACGTTATCTTGGCAACTTATTTTAACCACCTATCTGTCCTTTGCAGAAAAGTATGGATTGTTCTAAAAATACCCACAAACTACACAATGTTGTCTCAGAGGTACTCATAGAAGAATATCCCTCAAGAAAAGTTTTTCTATATTTGGCAGAGCTCCAGCTTTACTTCTAGAGAAAATTAGATGCTCTAAATCAGTTTTAAGAAAGGATACATATCTGGAATTTTGAGGACAAAGCTGTGGGAAGGTAAAACATGAAATGCACTGTAACAGTAGGAGTCCTTCTCAGTGGTTCCCATGTCCCAGCAACACCATATAAATGGCTAGTTCATTTCCATCAATAGACCAGAGCCAGTATATTGTCCTGTTGTTAAAGTTGGCTAGCAGACAATTGTCCTTAATTGTCATGTCTAGGTGGACTAGCTCAGACATGTCTTGCCTTTATCAGAATTTCTTTTCCTGTCAGAACTCTGCATTAGAACTTCACACAGGGCTGCAGAGGGTAAGGTCATTTCCTCTCCGTTCCTCTCCCTTCTTCGTTGAAGTCTCTTGATTAATATTTCCGTTGTGTCTCCGTGGGGTTGTATCTGGCTGTGCTCCTTTGTTATAGTCTGTTTAGAACACAGTAGTATGATGCTGTAAACTATGCATCACAAGAGATATTAATTATATTAGCATCTTCTAAAGACCAATAATATTTAGCTTGCTCCAAGCTTTCCATAAACTCTAAATGCATCCTGGAGGACAAAAGATAATTTTGAGGATGTACTTCTCAAGACTGCACAATTCCATTCTTCCTCTTCTGCACATACCCACATATGCATACACACACTTCATTAGATTAAGAGAAGCCCTGGGGGATGCTGCCACAGCTGTCTACATCCTTTTCTTGTATCTAGCCTTCAAGCATAAATATGATAACACTTCACACACTCCCTGCCATACCTAGGGAGACTTGGACAAAAGATTGTGTCTTCTCCAGTGCAAACCGTTGCTGAAGACACTGGGGTTACATGGCAAGAGTATGAAATCAGAATCAGGCACAAACTTTCAAGGTTTGCTCTGAATTTCCTGGCTTTTGTGGTTGGAATCCAGACCTTTAACATTATTTTAACATAGGTTTTGCATTTATATTTATAAACACGGGGTACTGCTGTCTATTTGAGTTTAGAATAGATTGTGGTATAAACATATTTCCTCTTTACACATTATAATCAGTGCACAATGGCCTGCTTTATGTAAAACACATCACAGCCTTTCCTTCTCTGCATGTGCTTGCATGCACATATAGTTTAAATTAACTAACTTAATATTCTCATGATGTGTTCAAAGAGATCTGTGAATGAGGTAGGGAAAGATGGTCATGCAGTTCCTATTTTGGAGTTTGAGATTAAACACTGTATTTAGAAAAACATTTAATAATGATTCATTTTAACAGACTTTTGGTTGATGACTTATTTATAATTTCATCAACCAAACACTTCTGTTGACAGAATATGTTTTGGCTCACTGTTTCTCCTGGCAACTATGTAGAACAATCCATAGTAAATGTGTCCTTTGGAAAATTAGCCAAACATCATTCCAATGCAATGACTCTGTGGGCGACAAGATGAAAATGATTAGTTACAGTTCATTGGATATTGCCCCAAACCTGTTCAAAACTACTGCTTGGCATAATCCCTGGGAAGGTGTTTGGATTTATTTCACAGCGTCACTGAAAAGTGGTTGAAATTGAAGTTGAGTTGTGCTGAAAGGGTGGATCAATAAAAAGTAGAGGGGTGAATTTACAAGTGTTATCTGTAAAGTCTGACCTGATTTTGCAAAATATTTTGCTAACTTGGAGCATGTGAATTTACTTTTTGGAGGTTAATGATGCATTTTTTGGTTGATGGCCTTGCACAGTAACCTTACTTTCTGTACAAAAGCACCACCAGCAGCAGTAGTAACAGTGACAAACCCACCTAATTCTCATACAACAGTTTCATATTATCTCACAGCATTTGGCAAGGGAGTATGCCCATTTTAAGGAGGGAAAATGGAGACAGAAAGTTTTCAAGACACTATGCAGGCTTGTTCCCAACTGAAGGCAGAGAATGGAGATCCTTTTAGCTTCAGGCTGTTTCGAGACACCTTTATTTCAGTCTTGCTTCACTTGTAGTTCCCGTAAGATGTAACGAGCATGTTATTTGCTGAACACTTACAGAGGTGTGGGAACAGTGAAGTTTGTAGCTATGGTGTTATCTACAGCACACAAATGATGGCAGGATTGTGCTGTACTTGTGTCAGGCACCCTGATGCTCTCAGGCAGAGCAGCTGAAGAATGAAAATGCAACATTGCCCCACAAAAAGAAGATAAAATATCCAGAGTTTTGGGACAAAGTGTTTATTTATGATCTCTGTTGGGTGCCTGTCCACAGCCACAGACCCTTTGCTGAGAAAAGAACTTCACACTCTTTCCATCTTGCAGAGGACCAAACAGAGAATTGTAGTGCTGGGCATACAGGCAGCTTCCCATTCAGCTGTGCTGTTCCCAGAGTCCTGCCACTACTCAGGGCAACTCAACATGACCGCATGCTGTGGGGATGATTTCATGGTGCCCTGGGCTGTAGTATGACCTGACAGAGGCTGCTGTGGGCACTCATACCCTCTGCTGCTCTTTTCAGCAGCATTTATCCTGCTGCTTTCACCTGAGGATTGGCAGTAACAAGAAGGGGTCAGAACCATGTTTTTCTCCTTGCTTCTTTCCCACCCTTCAGTACTTTGTGTGGCCTCAAGGCTTTACTTCAAAGAGAGGATGAAGATGGAAAAATGAGGTTGTAGAGGACATCACTCCTCCTCTTCACCTTCATCCAGCAGGGTAACAGTGCACTATTCTGCTTATCTACACGAGACTGTGAGGATACACAACTTTTTGTTTAAAATGCAGGATATATGTTATTTCCCAAGCAGTGGCTGACATGTAAATGTGCATCATTGTACTAACTTACATATACCTTTGAAAAGTATTTACTTCATTATGAAGGGTGGTATATATATTTTTTTTAAATAAAATGCTCCGTGGTTTTGTAAGAGCTGCACATTTTCTTCCAGTTTATAAAACTTCCAGTATAGATTAAGTATACATAGGACCATTGGCTCAGATTCTGAATCATTAGACAAGATAATTTAATCCAATTCACTTACAATGCTACTTCTTTTCTGAATAGAGGTCTGATCACTTTAAAGAGAAATATGAGCCATTAAGCTCATTTTCATATTTCACACTGGTGGAATTTGTCTGAAATCGCTGCCTAAGTAAGCTGAAGAGCTGGGGGAAAACCTCTGTCTTCTCACTCCTGACATGAAAAATTATCTTCAAGTCAGCTTTCAAATTCAGACTGGTTTTAATGAAGATAAATGGAAGGCCTAAAGACTTAATACATTTCAGTATGCTAGCTATACATCTCAATAGTATATTTTCATGTGGGAAATTGTTACATGTAAAAAAAGTGCAAGACAATTCCTCTTTGTCCTCTTTATGTCTGGAACTAAAGGAGTGTACATCTACTCAGATGCAACATACCCTTAAGATAAAAAAAAATCTGAGCAAAAGATATGTTATTTTCTCTCTTAGTAATGGATGCATAAAATAAACACCTCATGTTTCATACCTAAGACAAATTGCAATACAAAATGCAAGTAATTATTATTTTCTTCTTTTTTTAATTAAACATCAATAAATTAAATCCTGTTCTCTGAGCTGTGCATTGTACTGGTCCCCATGGATGTAGAGAAGATCAGGACTGGACTTCCCTTGTTCTCTGAAATTTAATCAGGGAGTTCAGCATTATATGCATATCTGCTAAATTCTATCCCTGCTGAAAAATGTGATTAGCCACTAACTGCTCCCTGTAACTCCTGGATGCCCTCACTTGTGTGGCATTGGTGCGGATCTGTGCCTGGTCCTGGAGGGCTCGAGGTGGAAAATATCAGTGTATCTGATATAGTGGAGCATGAGATGAATACAGATTTGCTGGGGATGTGAAAGGAGGCTTGCCTTTGCCTCCTTTGAGGATTATGCAGGGTAGCTCACTGTAACAAACAGCTGCAGCTGTGCAGTCTCTTTAGTTAGACTGGGGCAAAAAAAGCAGGCTTAGTGCTGCCTACGACATGGACCCGTTTGGGGACAGGTTGTTTCTGCCAGAGCAATGTTGAGGAGAGAGGCAAGGGAAGCAAGCCCTAGACACCTCAGGTCACTGCCTTTGCTGTGTTTGAAGGTGTCATAAGTTTAGTCAATTGAATCCACTGATGAGTGTTTAATACCATGTGGACGTCATGCCAGCTTCAAAATGAAAGTGCTGGCTGGAGCAAAGTATCATGGGGCTTCTAGTCTGGGTTGTCACCTGAGAGGCTTCCCATTTCCATTTGCTTCTTCTGGTTTCTGGCTTTAAGGTGTTAGTCTTTCCACTGGTCTGGCTGAGGGTTTGCGGGGTGGGTGGGGTCATTTCATCACTGGCTTCTGCTGCTGCTACTGCTTTTGTTGTGCTTTTCTGTGAAATAGGCTAACATAATTGCACATCATATCATTGTAATAGACACTTCTTATGTCAACCCAGTTTTCTTTTGTGTTACTTTCCCTCTCGATCTTTGTGCAGGGGGCTTGCTTGTTACAGTAGGCTGTGTTAAACCAGCACAGTCTACTTTGGTGCCCAGCGTGTGGCACGAAAGCCTTGAAGGGTTGAGATAACAAGGAGTGAGATAATGAGAGGATTCAATCAAGGCTTGTTAAGAGAGTTTTGTATTTTTTTTTTCATATAGTATGCTCACTATCTTGATGCATTTGTTTTCTGGGGAAGCTGGGGCCAATGCGCTGGGGCCCAGCCCTGGTTACGTTACATAAAACTTTACATACTTGTATTTGCTGTGCTCTTTCTAGTGGTGCTTATCACCTCAGGGGCATAGATTAATGATATGGTGTTGCTGTGCTATATACTGTCATATTATGATATGGTTACTCCACTAAGCATTTGGTTTAGATGTAATCTCACCCAATTGATGAGCCAAGAGCTTTGCCTAGAGTAATTTTGTCCCAAAAATACCACCTGGAGATCTGCCCTGAGGGTAGGTAATTATAAGTGGCAGTGTGTATGGGAGAGTATGGGCTAGTGCTTAGGCCAATGGTCACCTCCAATTTCTTGGAATATCATCCCCCAAACACGGGAAAAATCAAGACAAACTGATATTTGGAAAAAGTCTGTTGTCAGCCCAGAAATCCTGAGAGACACAAAATCACTGTGATGTGTTTGGGCGTGGCCCATGCCTGTTGAGCTCTTCCCATCACTGTTCAGAGCATGCAGGGGCAAGAGGAGGTCTCTGGACCTTCAGGCAGACTGGCAGGCACTGTGGCTACTCAGACCCCAGCAGCAGGCATGGCAACTGCACCACAGAACCACCTGTGCCAGTATCAGTCTGTCCTGTGTGGAAAAAGAAACATACAAGGAAAGCAGTTTATCTGGCAAAGGATGAGGATGAAACAAGGTCATCACAGGAACAATAGGATGAGCCAGAGATGGTCACTCAGTCTTTCTGGCCTTGAAAAATGGCCGAGGGCAAAGAGTGGATGAAACAACTAGCAGGCTCTGGCAATACGAGGAAGGTCTTTCCTCCTTTGTATGGGCCTGTGTTTCAGCTGTGAAGGAACTGTACCAGGAGGTCCATCAACTCAGAGAAAAGATGTCCTATTCCTCCCGTGTACAGTCCTGTGTTTCAGCTATTAGTAGTAGGCACTTCCCTGTCCAAGGGAAAGAATCTGGGAGGTACACAACATAGTGCACCCTGTGGTTTTACTTATGTGACCATGAGGAGGACATGAAGAAGGGGGATGGAAAACCCACTTCCGTCCTCACTGCACGAGAAAGCACCTCTGGTTTCCAGAGGAAAACTGCCCAAAAAGAGCAGAAGTGCTGCTACGGCTTCTGATCCTCCTGAAGGGACTCCCAAAACATCTTCACACAATGCAAGTGATTCCAGTCAAAATTAGAGGAGCCCTGCCTCCAACCAGATGGAGTTTATTGGACTCTATGGATCCAATGGTCTGGCAAGGTGAAGCCACGGAATTATAAATCTTGAGTAGATAGAGGTGCACAGTGTACTCTAATGCCATCTAAACTATGAGGGAGTGGAACCCATCTGTATTTCCCAACAGCTTGATATGTTAGAAGCAGAGCACTGAAATGCAAGCTTCAGTTTGCTTTCACTTGAAGGGGTGGAAGGATTCACTGGAACTGACTGCCCAAGGGGTGGAAGCACAACCACATCATTTGGACTGATCCAGATTATACTGGAACAGGGTGGAGATCCAGAGCATCTGCAGTGAGAAGTCTTCTGTGTACTGCCCAGTTATCTCTTTTTGAGTGAGAAAGGACAGCGAATGACATATTGTTGCTTGATGTTAATTGCTGTTGGGCACGATGTAGATGGCATAGGATAAACTGTGGGTAATGTCATGGGTGCAGCTGACTCAATCTTCTGGTGAGTATTCAATACCATGCTGATGTCATGCCAGCTTCCAAATGAAAGTGCTGGCTGGAGCAAAGTATCATGCAGCTTCTAGTTTAGATTGTAACACAAGAGACATCTGTATTTCTGTTCATGGTTGCTGGTTTCAGGATGTGGGTCCTTTCCACTGGGCTGGCTGTGGAGTTTGGGAATTGGGGTGGGGGAGTGTCATTTTATCACAGACTTCTGTTGCTACTTCTGCTTTTGTTGTGCTTTTCTGCAAAATAGGCTAAGGTAATTTATTGTATATCATATATCATTTTATTAGACACTTCTCATGTCAACCCAGTTTTCTTTTGTGTGTTACTTTTCCTCCTGTCTGTGTGTGGGAGACTTGCTTTTGAGAGCAGAGTGTGTTAAACCAGAACAGAGGAGAGACAAGGGAAGAGAGAAGGGAAGGAAGCAGGTAAGGGTGCTTTTATGAGGAGCTTACCATCACCACTAGCCCATTCTAAACATGCCACTGCCAGAACTGCAGTAGGAAGCCCACCTTGCCATGCCTTTTGCATCATCAGTGTAAACAGCTTAGCAGAGGACACTTTCCTTCTTAAAGGAGTCTTCTGCAGTTGGCACCTGCTGAACCAGCCCCATAATCAATTAGCTGTTCTCTGCAGAATTATCAGGCTTTTTAAGTGAAGAAGTGAGACAGAATGACTCCTGTTTAGTTTCTATCTGTGTATCACTCTTCTGTAATTCCTCTGCTGGTAAAACATACCAAGACCTGCTAAGGTATACAGCTGTCAGAGAGATAGAAAGAAAGAAAGCTCGATTATTTAGTGAGGACTAGGATGGGTTACATGAAAATGTTAGTCCACTAATAAGTTAAAATTTTGCCACTATATATCAAAGAACCATTAGGGGTCAAATAATAACTATACAAGTCATTAAAATCTTGTTTTGTGAGTCTTGAAAAACAGAGGGTTTCACATTTTACTTTGGGGTCATTGTAGTTTGTTTACTTAGCTGTAGATATGGAGTGTTGGGTATTTTTTTGGACAGGCATTCATCTGGAGAGCCAGCTTTGCGCTGAATGAGACTGATCTGTAAAGAAACATTTAAGTAGCTTTTCATGCAGAAATCAGGCTCTCATTTGCGTTGGCTTTTTGCACATTGATTTAGAAAAGGCAGGTCTTGGCTTTATTTTGTGCAAAATCCTAGACTTTTCTTTTTATCTGGTTTATTTTTCCATACTTGTCATCTCGAGCTGGGAGCTCCTTGGGGCAGGGGTTGCATTCACAGCGTTTAATGTGCCTTGCACAGATGGAGTCCTGAGCTCAGGCTCGGAAGTATCAGCTGAAAGCTAAGAAGAATGAATTCCATCTGATCCAGCTCATTGCAGAAGCTGAGCCTTAAACTTTAGTCTAGCCCATTTTGCCTACAGACTTGCATGTTTAGTGACCACTATATAATGATTTCATGATTTGAGGAAAACACAGTGTCAATAGGTAGCTTTTGGTATTCTCTGCAGAAAATGTGCTGCTTAAGGCAATCTTTCTTTTTTTATTATAGTTCTACAATAGGTGCTAGTGTTTGTTAGGACAATAAACTTGTCACATTGAATTATGGTAGTAAAAGAGCACAGATGCACACAGAGCCAAACCCAAACCTCAGAGTGTTTTAATTCATTAGCTCAACAACTCATGTTTTAGGAAATAAGGAAGATGGAAAATTAAGGAATGGAATTGAGTCTTGCATGAGTGGAAGCTACATGAATCTGAATGAATCCGAATATCATTTATAGGGCAAGGAAAAAAAAAAAACCCACAAAAACTCCTGTCCATTGCCAAATATTAAATCTTGTTTATCCTTCCCTAAACTAACCAAAAACACATTGTACTCAAGTACTGCTTAATAACTGAGATGCTTTGATTGTGCTGTAACACTCCTCTGCTTGGAGACTGGCTCCTTCTGCCTTGAATATGGGAAGTCCAGCACCGTCTTCCAGTGGCTTTCACTCAGGAGTGTCAGCCTTCAGGCTGAAGGACATCCTGATGTGCAAACAGTAGCATCTGAACAGATGTTAGAAGGCTGAGTCCTTGTCTACAAGATCGGAGTACTTCTGTTTTTATTGGTGAAATCTGTATCACAAGAAAAGATTAAGCTTTTATGACAAAGGATCAGCAGGTTTCCTTCCCTTTCTGCACAGGGCTATCTGTGTGTATTTTATTGTATTAGAAAACTGCAGGTATACATTTATTTCGAGGTGCCACCTGATGGTTAGGTAGTTCAACCTTATTTACTCCAACATTCAAGACTATTGCGTAGGGATTATTATATTGTAATAACATTTCATCTGTGGTACTAGCACCTGCATAAAAGAGACACTTATCTCCTTTGCTGACTTTGGAATATCAATAAATTAAATGTGCAAAGCTGACTTACAACTAGCCTGTGGCTAAGAAAGAAGACAGCTATCACTAGATAAAAACCTGGGACCTGGAGGAGCTTTTAATGTTTACATGAACATCTATAGGCTCTGAAAGGCAGGTGAGTAGAATGCACAGCTGTGAATACAGAGGCATCAGTGGCATAAAGCTTGTTTTGTATTACCTTGGTTTTGAGGCTGGCTTGCACTGCTGCAGCTCCTATAAATCAGGTCAGTTAGTGGGAAGACTATTTTACACCAGTGGATATAACAACTACTTTTCCTCCACTTGCACCTTTGGAAATGAAATGGCCTCATAGCCTTTTGCTGGCTGTGTGCCAGAGCCATTAAACTATCACCTTCTGTGATAGTCTTGGTCTCCTTGCCATGACACATGTAGAAAGGCTCCAGTTTCCATTACTTGTATTTGTGAAGCATACAAACTATTCACAGTACGACAAAGGTATTTCTTCATATTCCCCAGGAACTTCCTTGTTAGTGCTTTGCTGCAGGCTGCAGTCAGCCTATGGGCAGGTCCTTACTGCAGTGGTTTTATCAGGAGAAATGGGCTGCCTGGTTAGAAGAGGGCTTCCTGTCTGTTTTTCCCCCCCCCCCCTTCAAACCACAACTAAATTTCAGTAATAATTTGGGTAAAAACCCATCTTCATAAAAGCACAAAAACTCCTTGATCAGCCTAGAGGGAAATAATTAAATCACAGAATCACAGAATGTTAGGGGTTGGAAGGGACCTTGAGAGAGCATCTAGTCCAACCACCACGCCAGAGAAGGATCACCTAGAGCAGATCACACAGGAATGCATCCAGGCAGGTTTTAAATATCTCCAGAGAGGGAGAGTCCACAACCCTCTTGGGCAGCCTGTTCCAGTGTTATGTCACTCTCACAGTGAAAATATTTTTCCTCATGTTTCCTCATGGAACTTCCTATACCTTAGCTTCCACCCCTTGTCCTGTCATTTGACGTCACCAAAAAGAGCCTGATTCCATCCTCTTGGCACTCACGCTTTACATATTCATAAACATTAATGAGGTCAGCCCTTAGTCTCCTCCTTTCCAAGCTAAAGAGACCCAGCTCCCTCAGTCTCTCCTAGCAAGGGAGATGCTCCACTCTGTCAATAACTTTTGTAGCTCTGTGCAGGACTGTTTCAAGCAGTTCCCTGTACATTGACAGCATGACAGAGAAGTCTTAATATCTGGGAAAAAAAAATTAAAAAGACCCTTCTGAAAATTTCCTTCTGGACTATCAGATTCCAGCCAAAATGGTTGAGCGCTTGCCCTTTCTTTAGTGTTCCAATTCCCTATTATTTTAATAAATGGCATATTAGAAAACTAGACATTATTTTTTCACAGTGAATATTACTGTTGCAACCTAAGGTTTTCAAGCTCTCCTTGACTGCAAATTTGCAAAATATTTTAGATCACTAAATCACATTTACTGGATAGTTTCTAACAAAAGAATGTGGGAAGACTTGCATTCCTTTTATGCTAGCTTTTCAAGCTTGGGAACCCTACTGAGCCAGGAGAGACATGTCACTAGGATTTCACTAGGAAGTAGAGATTGAAATGGGTATGGATAACACCAAAAGCACATAAAACTCAGTAATGCGTAACCCTTGAGGACACATTTTACCATCTGTATTCTTTATACAAGTGCTCTCTTCCACTAGATCAGAGGGATGTCTTGAAATAACTGTGCAAACAGGTTTTGTGGTGTGAGTGCTCCTTGTATACTTCAACAACTACTTCAGTTACTTCCGAAATACAGACAACAGTGAGGTGGAACATGGTGGCTTTTTCAATGACATGCAGCAACATTATGTAAGCTCAGGGGAGGAAATGAAGAAATACATCATATTTATATACACATTTTTGAAAAACTGTGCTTGGGCAAGATGCAATTGCTTTAACAGGGAAATTGAGTTAATAGCCTAGTTTTGGGACGTTGTGTTCCAAGGAGTTAAATGATCACAAGCAGTTTGTGTTTCGTTCTCATGGCTTGTCAGACTGATAGTCCATCCTAATCAGCATCACGAATATCCCTTTTTATCCTCTAGAAGTATTAACTCAGTACTGTTTTTGAAGGATTATATTTTCTGAAGAATGAGACCAGGTTGGAGTAAAGTTTTGAGGGTTATTTAAAATGGTGCAATTGTAAGAATGATGCTGAAATCATTGGAGATGGAGACCAGTGCTCTTAGCCTAGGCTGACTGAGCTGTTATTTAGTGACTGCAGTATTTTACAAATGACCGATTGATAATCTAACAGCTCCAAATACCAAGCACTTGTCTGTAACAGCTGTAAAGTTTTGTTAACATTTAAAAAAAATATTTACATGTTATCAAGATTATATTATACAAAACTGTTGAGATTCCAGTATACTTCTTCCAAGGTGGAGATTTCCAGTCAAGAGCTTGCTGAAAAATTTACTTACTTGGTTTTCTCCCACCACCTTCCTCCATCAACAACCACTGACTATGTCCTGCTGAAGAATCTTTTATTGTATTTATTTTGCCTTTTCCCAACTTTCACTCTGTATTAAAAAAAAATTGAGTTCTTTCAAACAAAATGATGACTGTCTCAGTGTTGTAATTTAGTTTTGCATTGTGGGCAGATCTAGAGAGAAGAGTGTTGCAGACTGGATTGCTGTTACCTTCTGCTTCTTCCAGGCATTTTTCTTCTATAAGTGGTTTCTGAAGAGTTATCAAAACTACTCCTCCTGAGCATGCCTGTGTGTCAGTATTAAATTAAGACATCCTAAAACATGGCTAGGGGAGCATATCATTATCTTTACCATGTTTTCATGTCAGACTACAAGGCATAGCCATAATTCTGATTGATATGCATCTTCCTGCACACTCATATTCTTATTGCCTGCTCCCTACAGTTGTTAAATGAAATGTGTTCTGGTGAATTAAATAAAAAAATGTGCAGTTGTTCCTTCCAGAATTGAGAATTTTGAGCAAGTAGTTAAAAAGCAGTGGGAAATGGGACACGTGAGGATACAGGGAGACTTTGAGATAAAAACAATACTTGAGTACCTACAAAAAGTCAATCAATGGAGAAGCAATTAATATTGAAGTATGAATAGTTATGGATAATATTAAGATTCAGCTGCTGACTCAGCTGCAAGAGGTTAATCCTTACTCTGACCTGCTCCCTTAACATTGTATTTACAGGTTCAGGGAGCTGATCTGCCAAGATTGCACACAACACATCAGTTTCTGAGACTTTCCTAACAATTAAGATTGCTTCACATAAACTTGATGTTTGGAGATTACCTCCACAGCTAGAGCCAGGGACATACAATCACAGTATATGTAGCACTCCAAAATACAGGCCAATATAATGCATGCTAACTCATCTTTCAGCTAAATATGAAGCACTCATGTAAAGAAAAATGTCAACCCTTTATCCACTATGAAGATTTATTACAAACTCCTCATTATTTGTTGGTTTAGTGACATTCAGTGAGATTTATCAAGCCCCAAATTCTGGAAATGGGCATTTTGCAGAAATCTGTCTTTTCTTTCTCCTCCTCTTAATATGAGACCTCTTCCTCCATCCTCAACCCCCTTCTCAACTGTTCATTGCACCAGTGGGTTACATCTTGTCTTAATTAGATTGCAAGCAGCCTCAGACTGCAACTGTGATGTTACTCTGTCTATATACTGGGGCCCAAGCATGAGTGAAACTGCCAAGGGCTTCTATAACACAAACAAATATAATTATTTTTCTTTGTTCATAGGTGTCTTTTCTTTCTAGCTCTTACATAAACACTGTTTTGTGGAGCTGAAACTGTAACTTGGTTGTCAGTACGGTGAGTTGAGAGCTGACTAAGCATCCCATGAGATGAACAAATCTCTACCTTATGTGGAGGAAGAGAAAACAGCAGGATTAACTGGTTCAGAGGTACTCTGAGTAATAAAAAACTCAGTATGGGCTGCAGACTCAACTAAGGATGATCAGGAATTTTTTGAAACTGTTTATTGACAGAACATTGGCGTGCAGTTAAATGATTTTCGTAAGTATCAGCTTTCTGTTTCAGTTTTTCACAAGTGTTTTCCATGCCCTACCCCCTAACTGAAATGAAAATTGAAATATTTCCACACTGAAATGATGCCACAGACTTTCATGGGAGCTGTAGTTGGAAGCTTTATGCACTGACTTTCCTCTCTCAGCCAGGATCTCTGGTTGCACTTGATCTGCCAAAATATGTGGCTGCCCAACTGACCCAACACACTGCTCATTCCACCCCACAGAGTGGAATGTGGTGGAACATTGCCTGATCTCATTGAGAGGGGTGGGAGAGATGGGCTTGGGTGCTCCATGCTTCACCATGCTGCAGCCACAACATTTCCAGGTACAAAGAAATGTCTGATGATGTTTTGGTTTTCAGCTCAGAGTTTCCAGGGCATGGGGAGAAAAGAATGGGAATACCATCTTGCCCTCTGACCAGTGTTAAACCTCTACCTGGGGACAAAGTGCAGGGACATCTGGTAGTGTGAACACTTAGCACTTGGGAGGCCAGGAGTGACAACTCTCTGGCAGCCAGTTTGTACACGAGAGACAAAGATAGCTGAGGAGAAAACAGTACACAGCTTTCAATCACAGTGCTGAATGACATACTTACCTTGATTTTCACCTACAAACAATTTGTTCTTTTAAATTCAGGTTATATCTTGTAATACACCTTGCAATACTCCTTGCACTTTATCTTCCCAGTGTTCTGTCTGTTTTTTTCTCTTCTATGAGTTGATTCCCATGAAGAGTTTGGGCAGATACTTGTTCATTTTGGTTGACAATCTAGGTAGCACCTCATTCCACAAAGAGTCCCAGTGTTTTCATAGGGTTTTTCACACAGCAATGCTCTTTGGAAGATGATATACAAATCCAGTGTCAGAGTCAGGTCCTCTGTCAAGAGAAATTAGATTAAATTTCTTGGCATTACAGCCAGTATTTTGAGACAGACTGCTGAGTTTATTGGTTACATTGCTCAGTTCTAAGTACAGTTAATGAAATTTTTTTTTTAAACCCCAATCAAACAAGTTGTAAGCATTTTGTTTGCTTGCTTGACACACAAAATGATTCCTACCTGTCTGAATGTTGGGGTTATCAGTGGGTGATTGTGCTGGTTTGAGGCCAGACAGATCCTCTCTTGCCCCAAGAGGGACAAAAGAATGACACTCACACAAACTGATTGGAGAGTGATGGAAAGTTTAAATGGAAAAGCGATTCGTGAAACTACAGAAACTGCAAGCAGAGAGACAAGAACATCCCAAAGTGTACAGAGTCCCTTACATAACACCCAAAGGCTTCCCAGCTCTTCCCTTCTCCCACCTGAGGGTATACCCAAACCCCCAGGGCTCTTTCTTCCCCCCCCCCCCCCCCCGACTAGGCAAGTCTCAGGCTGGCCAGGTCTGGGACTGCCCCCCCCACACCTCCTTTCTCCTCCTGGCATTAGGCCTAGACAGGCCTAAGAGGCCTTGAGATATTCCCTCACCGTTACCCGATAAGAGAGCATCTCCCATGGGAGCAGAGAGGGAGGAAAGAGAGAGAGAATGACTCTGCAGATGGATTTACAGGGGGCAGGATTTGTGGGTAGCAATACGCCGTTTCCTGTGTCCACCTGATGGGGTTGGACACTCAGGACACTGGAGGTGTAGCTTGTGTGGCAGTGACAGGAGGCACCTAGCCTGAACTACCACAGTGATAGATGACAACTGTACTAAACTGGAAAGCCAAAATGATCAGTATAAATGATCAATGGTCCAGAGGCTAGCAAAAGAAAGGTGCAACTCTGTCCTACAACTAACAATACTTCCTGAATCTGCAAGCATTTAACCAAAGTTTTAGGTGTCTTCTAGTGCACCAGAGCAAAGCCTTATTGAAGTGATATGGACTTGAGTTTGGACCCTCGCAGGAAGATGGAGAATGTCTGATTTTTCTCTCAGTGATTTAAAAGTTACCCAGGATAATCACAAAGGACCACATTGGGAAGACATGGGAACCCGGTGACAAAGTGGTGTTAATTTCACAGCACTCTGTTCGCTCCCCATGGCCCACAGCAGAGTCTGCACTATGCTGTCTGCTATTCATATTGGTGCCATGAGTTTTGTGGTCTAGCTCAGAGGAGCACAGGTCATTTAATGGTCATGCTAATTCAACTGATCCGAGGGAAGCTTGAGGCCCCATGTTACTGGCTGGGATAGGATGCCTAGCACAAGACAGAAAGGAAAACTCTCAGATCCATTTCACTAACACTTGCCCGTGCAACTCACTGGGGAAGATACTACTTGAAAAAAGTGAGTAAAAGAAAAGAGAGTGGAGAATATGGACTTTCTGATACTTAGTTTCCCACTGGAAATTAAAACAAGACATTAAGCAATGGGGGTTTGCTCCACTCAGTTGACTTAGAACAGCTGCTCACCAGTTTCTGCAGCACAGAGAGGAAAAGCAGAACTTTGCCCTGCGTCTGAGCAGCTTTTCAGAAGCAATCCAAGTCAAACTTCCACTCAATGACTTCATTCAAAGCTGGTTTACATCATGAAGAGAAACTCAGTTTATTTTTTTGTAATAACTTCAGGATTTTATGGACCCGCAAAAAGCTGTAATTTAAGAAAACATCAGCAAGCTATTTCAAATAGCAAGGTTTAAGGATGGGCTGTGCCAAAACCCATCAATGGAAAGAGTTAATTATTAAAAATAAATTAAAAAACAGAAAAGAAAATAAAAAAGGAAAATGTTTTTATAAGTGGTTTTGAAGTAAAAGATTCCCAAACTTGAATTTCATTCTGCAATAAGCACATCTTTTTTTTTATGTGACTGAAGTCATAGAAAGGAATGGACAGGCTTCCTCCAAGACTACTGAACCAGACGAAAAACAAAGTTGATAATTGTAAAGGCTGTTACCTCAAAAAAATGGCCCAGCAACAATGTTTTGAAATATCCCATCTCCTGCAAACCAAGCAATAAAACAAAAACACAGGCAGTAACTTAATGACTTTAAACCTGGAAAGCAATGGAGTCTAGTCTGATAATGCTTGGGAGCAATGGAAATTTTCTGCTGAGTGACCCAGGGCAAATCACTTGGACTATTTGTGCCAGGAGTGGAAAACAGGCTTAATAATATTTCCTGATCTTCAGGAGAGTTAGGAGACTCAATGGACCTCTGCAGATACGCTGTGACTCAGACATGACTGGAGGCTGCTTATTAGAATAAGGTCAAGGGTTTTATTTCTAATCCAGCTCTTCATTCACCGGATCGCATTGGTTTCATTATGTCACCAGTTTGCCCCTTGATATCACCCATCACTGGAAAAACTCTGCAATGCCTTTTGAAGTCTCCAGGAAGAAAACACACTAGTTACAGGCTGTGGCACTCTTTCATGGGGGAAGCAGAAGGTGACAAGGGGACATGACACAGATGGGTTTGACAGCTGATCCATGAGGACCCTTGGCCAGGTAAGGCATATGTGGGAGCAGCATTTGCCATCAAAAGGACCTTAGGAGACCCCCAGACACGTGCACAACAGAGGAGTGGTGAGAATGGGTAGCACTGGAGCAAAGGAGAAAGGAGATTTGAAATCATCCAAAACCAGGCTGAAGGAATCTAGAGGATGGGGGAATGAAGACCTTTGGTGGACCTACTGGATCTACAAGATCAACAGCTGCTGAGCCCTTCGAGTTAAGAACAGAGGCTCTGAATGTGATCGCAGAGATTATAATGGCCCAGGATGAAGGAGAATGTTTGCATGCACAGAAGGAATCGACAAAATTATTTTGGCTTCCTTAGCCGCCAGACAGTATGTTCAAAGGAGACTTGCTAGGCAAAAATAGTGTCTCTCTGGTGAGAAGATTTATGTGGGGACAGGGATTTGAGGGAAACTGCTAACAGGATCCTCAAATGAGAAAAAAAAATCCATGAAAAAACTTGGAAGTAGATATGGGGGTAAATGAACATAAGAAGAGAGAAGGGAAGGAAGATAGCAAAACACTTTGCTAGCTGTCATGGGTTGATATTCAGTGCCATGCTGCCATCATGCCAGCTTCAAAATGGAATTTCTGGCTGGAGCAAAGTATCGTGGGGCTTGAAGTTCAGATTGTAACGAGAGACTTCCTGTTCTGGTTGCCGCTTTTGGTTTCAGGGTGTTGGTCCTTTCTGCTGAGTGGGTTGCGGTTTGTGGGGTGGTGGAGTTGCAGGCTTCCACTGCTGCTTCTGCCTTTTGGTGCATTTTTCTGCAAATAAGCTAATTGTGTTATCTCACCCCATATACTTTTTTTCCTTTTCCCCCCCTTCTTCTTCTTTTCTTTTTTTTTTCCCCCTGTGGTGTGTTTGCTACGTTGATGAATTTGCATTCTGGGGGTGGCTCCGGCCAATGTGCTGGACTGCTGTGTGTGTTCACAGTGGTGCAGAAGGGCTTAGAGCTGCACTGTTGCTGTGCTGGTTACTGGCATGTGAGGTTTTGTTCAGAGAAATACAGAACTCTCCCAAGGATACCAATGGAAGATCTGCCCTGGAGCTGGATAATTTTGAGTGGCAGAGCGCGTGTGGGAATATGGGCGAATGCCTAGGTGAGTGGTCACTTCTGGTGATTTGAAATTTCACCCCTGAAAAAGTGCAAAATCCTGACAAGCTGGTGAAATGTTTGGAAAAATCTGTTGTTAGCCTAGAAGTTCCCCAGAGACAGAAATCACTGTGATGTGTTGGGGACTGGCCCATGCTTATCAAGCCATTTTCATTACTGTTCAGGGCACACAGGGGCAAGACAAGATTTCTAGGCCTACAGACAGACCCCAACAGGCACAGCAGCTGCACCAGAGCACCAGCTGGTGCCAGTATCAGCTGTCCCTGTACAGAAAAAGAAACATACAAGGAAAGCAGATCCTCTGGAAAAAGGTGAGGATGAATTGAGGTTGTCAGGGGAACAAGTGAAAAAGCTAGAGGTGGTCAGTCGTTCTTTATTTCTGGCCTTGGAAAATGACCAAGGACGAATGGTAGATGAAATGACTAGCAGGTTCTGCCGACACAAGAGAAGTCTCTCTTCCTCTTCCTCTGTATAGGCTTCTGATTCAGCTGTGAAAAGACTGTCCCAGAAGATCAAGTGAATCCAGGAGAATCTGTCATATTCCCCACCTGTATAGTCCTGTGTTTCAGCCATGAGGAGCAGGCACTTCCCTGTGCAAGGGAGAGAATCTGGGAGGTACGCAACATGGTGTGCCCTGTGATTTTACTGGTATGACTATGGGGATAATATGAAGAAGGGGAATGGAAACCCACCTCAGTCCTAGCTGCATGAGTACATGAATTACAAGGAAATTCTACCCAGAAGAATGGTGTCCCCGTTTACAGTGGAAAAGACCAGACCAGGTGGTACTGCTGCTGCTGATCCTGAAGGGACCCCCAAAGCATATTGACAAGATGCAAGTGATTCCAGTCAGAATTAGAAGGATCCTGCCTCCAACCAGATGGAGAGGGACAATTGGATTTGTTGGACTCTATGGAACTGATGGCTTGGCAAGCTGAACCCATGAAAGCATAAGGCTTCAGTAGATACTGGTGCACACTGTACTCTGATGCCATTAAACTGTGAGGGCTGGAACCCATCTGTTCTTGTGGTGGGACAGGGAGATCCCCACACCTGAATGTGTTGGAAGCAGAGCACCAGAATGCAAGACACAGTTTGCTTTCACTTGGATGGGTGGAAGGAGTCACTGGAATTCATTGCCCCTGGGATGGAAACACAGCCCCACCATTTTGGACTGGTCACGGACTGATCCAGACTGTACTGGAACAGTGTGGAGCTCCAGAGCATCTGCAGTGAGAAGTGTTCTGTGTACTGTGAAGTGGTTTCATTTTGAATGAGAACGGACAGTGACTGATGTCTGATGTATGTTGTTTAATGTTGATTGCTGCTGGGCATGATGCAGATGGTATAGATTAAGGGGTGGAGAATGTCATGGGTTGAACTGAATCTTTTGCTGATTTGATACCATGCTGCTGTTATGCCACCTTCAAAATGAAAGTTCTGTCTGGAGCAGAGTATCACGGGGCTTGAAGTTCAGATTGTAACACGAGAAGATTCCTGTACAATTGCTGCTTTCAGTTTCTGGGGTTTGGGGTGTTGGTATTTTCCACTTGGCAGGCTGTGGGTTGAGAGATGGGGGAAGTTGCTGGGCTCTGCTGCTGTTTCTGCATTTTGCTGCACTGTCCTGCAAATAGGCTAAGCTAATTGTGCATTTTATTATCTCATTATATTTTTTATCTCAACCTAGAGGGTTTTTTGTGCTCCTTTCCCTCCCATCCATGTGTGGGGAATGGGGGTCTGTGATAGAATGCTGTGTTAACCCTGGGAACTGGCACACCTCCAGGCAAGTGCCAGGAATCTGAGGAGCACACCTAAAGCAGCTTTCAGCGTTACTGCACCACAGGTTCAGGACAATAGGTGTAACAGGGCATGGCAGACAAGAACAGAAGAGTTTGTATGGTTAAGGAAGGGCAGAGAGTGGGTGTTGAAAAACGGAGCTGCATTTTGTAGACATATTTTAATTTTTATCTCTGTTTTTAATTTACCTTTTTAGTTTTCTGTAGAGTACTTTGCAGATTTAAGAATAGGTATTTTAAGATTAAGCTTTTAAGCAAGTATTAGTCCTGTCAAGCATTACTATAATAATTTACTGGATATGGAATTATTTCAGACTTTGGAGAGATGCATTAGGCAGAACTGTTGACTGTCCAGGGCTAGAAAAGATTGAAAAAATGAAGAGGTAGCAACATTGAACTACAAACTGCCATGATGGATGGTGAGGTAGAAGTTGTGAAGTATGTAAATCTAAACCTCTCCAGTACAGAAATTTCTGAAAGATAATTCCTACCACTGGTTTACTTCTCCGTTGCCGAAGCAAAAATATTTTGTTCTCAGAATCATCATGTTTTCAGAATGTGTTGGAAATGGCAAGTCACCTTCAGAAAATGCTTCAAGGGAAGGGACAGTTATGAGGGGAAAGCCAGTGGTTCCAGGGGAGAAAAAAAAAAAAGTGGTTGAGAATCTAAAAATGGAGGAAAATTGACTACAGGATGAAAAGGAAGGATGAACAGATGGAAAGAAATAAGAACAGCAGCAGAATACTGATACTGAGTTTCAAAATTTGACAATCAAATGGATAGAACTGGCGCATTTGGTTTCAGGGCAAAGGAGTCCAGGCTGACGAAGTCATCTTGAAAGCAGACCATGCTAATTTTAGAGAAAATATATATTTGGTGCATTTAATTAATATTTGGTGTTGTATGGCATGCACTTGAGCAGAGCAGCTACATGCTCAGAGTGATTCACTGGCTAGGGCAACAGAGGCTGAAGTTGCTCACTGGGGTGCTGCCAGCAGCACATCTTTTGCAGTGGGCAGAATTTGCCTCTCTGCTTGTATGGTTAGCTCCTGGGATTGGGAACTGGCACAGATTTTATTGCTGCTAAAGACATGATGTGGCCATAGAGCCCCTGGACTGAACAAGGCACAAATCACAGCATATGACACTCTGGTCCTTATCTCTGTGGACTATGTCAGTTGGTAACATACAAATACCTGTTGGAGATTATGACCAGAATACAAAGTAATCTTACATAGACAGTTGGAACATTTGATCAGAATACCTAACAATCTCACATAAAATAATTAGAGAGATGGTCTGAAGTCTTCAAGATGAAATGCAATAAAGAGCAGAGAAGTGTGTTAGACTTGCTGAGGATCTAAATGCACAGGAACAAGTTAAGAAAGATTGTGACTGCAGCAGTATTGTAGAAAGTGGTCACAGAAGATCATAAGAACATGGCTTGCTGATGTAATGTTAGGAAAAAAGGAAAACTTATTCTTTAGTGCTACATCTGGAATGTCTTACAATGAAAAATAGCAAGTGCTGTGCTTTAGACTACATGGGTAAGGCCTTGGCTGGTGTACTATGTCCAGCTTTGGGAACCACACTTCAAGAAAGATGTAGACAAATTGAAGAGAGTGCAAAGGAGAGCAGCAAGAATGATCAGAGGTTTAGAAAACATGACCTGCAAGAAAAAGTTGAAAGAACTGGGTTTGTTTAGTCTAGAAAAGAGAAGACTAAGCATGACGCTTGAAGAGAGGGGGAGGAAGGGATAACAATTTCCCAATATGTAAAAAATTGCAATGAAGAGGACAGTGATCAATTGTTTTCCACATCCCCTGGGGACAGAATATGAAAACATGCACTAACGTGAGCAAAGAAGACAGATTGGACAGTTCTTAACTTCAAGACTAGTGAACAGGCAACCTAAAGAATCTCATGAAAGAATTTTCCTTATTAAAAGGAATACCTGCTAGGTATGCTCTTCGTATATTTGAGCCTGTCTTCTTCATTTCAGCTAACGGAGTTCTGAAGTACTTCCCAAATATTCAGTTCACTCTTGTTAGAATTAATTTGCATGCTAATCTTCTAATCTGTTCAGACTGTAGTAACCATGATAGATATCTGCTGGAAGATAAAGGCTACAAAGGTCAGGTGTCATTGTGTCCTACCCTTAGCACTTTGCATTGCAATGCTTCAGGATCCTTTACTTGTCACTATATTGTGGCTTTGCTTCTTGGGAATATCTGTGTATACTTTAATTTCTTTAAATAATACCTGGACGTCATTTATGTCTGCTTCCACATTTAGTGCTTTCAGTTACTTCTGGCTTGAAAAAAGTTGGACAAGATGTTACTTTTTACAACCCTAATTTGCAGAAACAATGCTTGAGGGTTGTTTCACTCTGTTTTCTGACTGTGTATTTGTTCTTCAAATTGATCATCTCAGTCTTTGCATTCATGCCCTGTTTTGGCTTCTCTAATGTTGTTGTCATCAGGGACACTGGTACAATGGATATGTCCTGTCTAGAAAAGAATAAGATGGAGATCAGTAATTTCATGTAGTCACTGATGTCTGTAGATGTTAACATTTTATCACGAATGACTTGACCTGTATTCCAACTAACTACTCAAACTCTGAAAAATTCTGTGACATCTTTTTAGTGCATCTGGGCTCCTGAAAGCGTCCTACCCTTATGAAAACTCACACATTGTACAAATAGGTGGCTGAAGTTACTGTGATTTAGTTAACTCAATGTTACAGTGTGAGAGTTGAAATTCCCCTCCCACACTGACAATAACCAGGCTAGCTCAGTCTGGAAGCAAATGAAGCTGTATTTACAGGCAAAACTACAATCTATGATGAAATGCAATGAATATGTACAAATATACACTATTCACAACATTTACAAATATGGACAATCAACAGAAAAGCACAACAAACCCCCTTGGGCCCTCCAAAAGAGAGAGGCCATGCTTCTTTTCCTCCCCTTCCCTCCTCCCACCCCCAGCCAGAGCAGGCAAAAGGGAAGAAAGCCAAGAAGCAGAGAGAGGTTTGTCAGACTTAGCCTGTCAAGGTCAGTATACAGGTGTGCGTTATCTTCAGCCAAGAGAGAGAAGCAGCAGGCAGACAGACTGAAAGAAAACGGACTGCCCGACTGCCCCACTGTCCCGTATCTTGTTTTGAGTACTGGCTCTTAAACATTTCTCTCTCTCCAATGGAAGTGTTTAGAATAATCATTATTTGCTTTCTTATGCTCAATAGTGATTTGTTTACATTCTTTCACTTTCTCTGCTTGAACTTTTTTGAGAAAAATCAAAGATATAGTCTTAAAACCATCACACTCAGACCAGGTAATAAACTTGTTTTCTCTTAACAGATCAAGCAAATTTTGTGACTCAAAATCATTTTTTTTAAACAGAATCAAAATTTACATAGGAATTGTTTGCACATGGGAAGACTGTATAAGACAAAAGGAGTACACAGAGCAAACTCTTAGTGAATCTTACCCATTGTACAAACCAAAACTGTTAAGTGTGACATTACCTGTAAGTCAGCACAACGGAAGCTAAGGCTCCAGGCAGACTGCTTATAGAATTAGATATATGGAGCCAAATTTCTAAAATGAAACCAGACTTTTTGTTCTTACTTTCACCATTCGAAATCCACTATAAATAATTTTGCTAACAGTTTTTCTTTTGCTGTCTTTGGCAGACATAATTTATATTTATTGGTTAATTAAATTAGCTGAAAATCCTCCTACTTGTCACCATAACCTGCTACGGTGGCTCTTATGATTTTGCAGCTAATTCATTTTTTCAAACAATTATTTGCAATTCACTATTTTTGTGACAAAATTGTCTGAAATTACATGTTCATTATAGACAAATCAAAAATTTATTCTTTTGGTTATTAACATAACTCCAAAATCAATTTAGTGAGATCTTACTGACTGCATATGATAAATATTTCAGTAATAGAAATGCAATACAGCTTAAGGAAAATGTAATGTTGTCAATTTCATGTTTGCTTTAGAATTGTTTCTACAGCAGGCCTGAGGCTTATCTGTCAAAATCACATCTCTTCTTGCTGCAATGAATGGCTTTGCATGAAATGGCAAATATAACTAGGATCCTATCAACTGTTATTACTTCCAAGGACTATTAGATATTGAAGTATTTCCTCTCTTGGATCATCTAGGGTACAGAATTGATCCTGCCTCATCTTTAAAAATGCTTGACTGTTCTCTTCCTGTAAACAGTATTTAAGTGCTCTGGGACCTTTTTTCTGCCTGTTGTAACAGTCAGAGCAGTGATGGAACACTGCAGGCTGGAAAAAACTAGCTTTGCTCATTCAACACATAGCAGCAGACATGTATCTTGCCTGCCTGTTTCTACGCCTGCTTCTTTCTGATTTTGCCTGCAAAAAACACCCATAGCAACACCGGGGACATATTTCTGTCCTGGCTATGGAATTCCTCTTGTATTTCAGATCATCTTATTGTAAATGGCAGGAGCCAAGCCATCTTATAAGGTTTATTAGAGTTCTTCAAAGGGGCAGGCAACAGGTGGGAAATGAATGGGTTGAGAAGCACTGGCAGAGATGAGTGGCAATACAGGAAGGGAGGCAGGCAGTAGAAAACAAACACCACTGAACAGCAGGCTATTTTTTCTTCTGTTTGCAAGAGGAGAGGAAGCCCCATGAACAGCAGAAGGATGATTACTTTCTTGCAAATTACTCCCTTAAATGTAGCCATAAGCTTTATCGTAGTAATTTCCACAGCAGTATCGGATTTATCAAATACTGGTCCAGAAACCCTCTTCAGTCCTCCCTGAACCTCCTTGCAGAGCTGTCAGAACATACCTTACTAACAGTGATGGGAGTAGATGCTCTGCACCATGGTGCATGCTCTGCCAGGCTGTGGACAAATGCTTCTGCACTCTCCTCATCAAGCTCCTCCTATGCTGCTTTGGGGCAGAGTGTGCAACTTTCCCACCAGTATCTGCAAGGAAGCTACCTCATTTGGGTTTGCAGGCAGGACTGTTTCCTTGGCAAAGCCTTGGCTTGGATAAGGCAGTCGCATTATTCTTGAGATTTCTGAGGCTTCTATTTTTCCACACAATCATCCCTCTGCCCTTGAAGAACACCTCACCTAGTGTCTGCAAAGCTTCTGCTTCTTTTTTGACATCCCTTATTTACAAAGTAAACAGAATGTTCCTTTTAACACACATCATGCTAAGTTTATTAATGAAGAAAACAATCCCAGGGGGTCAACCCAGAGGACCCTTGAAACCTGCCAGCAAGAACTCTTCAAACGCTCGACGTGTCAGATCCTCAAAACGATATTTCACACAATGAAGTAAAAATAATATTTTTCTTTTGGCCTTTCCAGTCGCTTTTGTGGAGAGCAGACAGAAATTATTTTCTTACTCTGCTCCCAGAGCAGAGATCTGCACGAAGCTGCGTTTATTTGTTTAACACGATGATTTCATCCTAAATGTCTTGACAGCAAATAGTTGGTGGTTTAATAAAGGCTCTTTGAAAGAAGGGCCTAAGCAGTTATTTGTACAGGGAATATGTGAAGTATGTGGCTCTCAGGAGGAGAGATAGAAATGCATGTTGTGATTAGGGGGTGTAGGAAGAACCCTAAAATCCTCTCTGTCTGCCAGGGTAAGAATGGTGACTCCTGCAGCTGTTTCCTTGCAGCCATCAAGCTGAGCTGCTGCAGCAGACTATGGGGATGAAAGTGATTTGACTTGTTATTAACTTGTTATTAACAAGTGACTGGTATGCCCGTCTCTCTCTAATGTGAATGCTCTTATAGAAGATAAAAGACCTGTTGTTCATGCAGATTATAAAAGTTTGATTAAGAAAGCCATAAACTAGTGATATGCAGATTTGCAACTGGTTGGTGGTCAGGAGAGGAAAGCTGAATGCTGAGATGGCTAAAACTAAAGTTTGAGAGGACGTTTTCTTCATTAGTTGTATTTTCCAGTGGTCAAAGAGTCCCTGAAATGTCCACATGCACCTGCTGTCTCTGTAGAGGCATCTTTCTTGTCCTGTTTGGTGTGAAGCAGATCTCACATACATTGTGTCAATGTACGTATGTAGATGTACATATCAACTGTAGGGAAGAAGTCAACACACATTTAGGATCTTCTCTCCAAAAGATATAGGAATATTAAATTATGAGAAGGATTCTTTAGATTGCCATATGTTTCACATTGTTATTTTCAATGAATTAATTGTTTTTCGGTATTTTTGTTGAGTAAATATGTGTCTAGCCAAAGCAACTGGGCCAAGTTCAAATCTGAATCTGGGGCTTGGGGTTCTTTGCTTTCTTATTTACATGCATAGTTTTAATAGTGACAGATTCAGTGTAATCTGATTTTGGTTGGTATCTCTGGATTCTGTTGAGACTTACTATGTATAGACTATACTACATATACACTAACACTGTAGGTACTATCCACCAATGTTAATAATGTCATGGATTGAGCTGATTCTGCTGCTGTTATTCATACCATGCTGCAGTCATGCCAGCTTCAAAAATGATAGTAATGGTTGGACAAAAGTATTATGGGGCTTGAAGTTCAGATTGTAACACGGGAGGCTTCCTGATCCAATTGCTGCTTCTGGGTTCCAGGTGTTTGGGTGTTTTCTGCTGGGACAAGGACAGTGACGGGACAAGGAGAGATTGGGAAGTAGTTTTCTGGCTTGGGCTTTTCCCTCGCTTGCTTCTGCTTGCAGCTGCTTTGCACCATGCTTTTTCTCCAAATAGGCTAAGGCAGTTGTGTGTTTTGTGCCATATTTATCTGATTTTTGTTCAGTAAAGTCTATTTTTACTTCATTTTTTTTTTGGGCTCAGTCCTTTTGAGGTGTTACTTTTCCCTCACTCTGTGTTGGGAAAACAAACAGGTTAAGCTGCTGGCTCAGTTTGACCATTTTGTTCTGATTTAAACCATTACAGTTTAAAAAGAGATTTTGTGCAACGTATTTGCAGTTTCCTAGCTGTTGGAAACACAGATCCAAACAGCAGTGCTCTGTTACATATGTGTAAGCAAGTAGTAACTTTGGTACAGGCAGAACCATAGTAGTGAAACTAGGACTAATTCATCAAATGTGAGAATGGACTTGTCCCACAGACACCACTGTTCTAACATAATTTTATAATGAGTGCAAATACTTCTATAATACAAAAGAAAAAACCCTCTTGTCTTCACAAAGCCATTTGTAAGTATTTTAATTGCCTTATTCTGCTAATGATATTACTTACACTAACTGTCACTGTAATTTGAAATGCAAAGTTAAGTGAGGACTTCAGTGGATTCGAGCTTTTATCCAAGGATCACTGGAGCACTTTGAAGTGAAACCATTTTTGTGGCCTGTCATTTATCTTCCTCAATATGGGCAAGTTGTGCAGTGTAGTAGAGTAGGATAGATGGAAGTGGGGAGGTTGCAAAACTCAATATTGGCTATGTAATTTTAATCATAACATGTTACTGCCTATAATTAATTAGTTCTGATCTGTTCAATAATCTCAAACAGAAAACCAGGTAATTAAGACAGTCAATCAATTTGATTGTACTTATTTTTTTAAATGTGGAAAAACACTTCATACATGAAACAAAACTGGAAATGGGAGGTGAAAAAAAATTGCAGATGGCACAGCTAGAGTGCAAAATTACACTTTTTTGAAGCAGGCTGTGGGCTATCTTTATGCTTCGAACAAATTCAGTGCAGCAGGACTCAGAATCTGGTCTCTTAATCTGAAACGTTTTGTAACATGAGCCATGTAGTCCTTCCTCTGCAGATGCAAATTAAAAGCAGAGCCTGGTGAACACTAATTGGGGACTTAGATCAGCGAATGTTGGGGAGGAGAACTGACTTGGATGGACATTTGGCAGTGTTTGTCTGGTGGTGAGAAATCCAGAGTGTAGCAGAAGGGAGGCACTAGCCACTGAATCTCCCACCCATGTGCTCCGGCACCCAGCCTGGGATAGACTTGCTGAGTTTGGTGCAACAGAAATTAATCTGAACATTCCTGGGTCTCTGGTTGTCTCAGGTACTGTCCAGAGAGGAAGCATTTTGTACCTTTGCCTGAACCCATTGACAGAAAACCAACAGCCTGAGGTTACTGTCAGGTGTATACCATTTTTCATCGTCTCTTTCCAGCCCATTTCCCTGTGTTAGAAACTGTGTTTGTCCAAATCATTCAGATGACCTCTGAATCTCTGTGAATTGATGAATCTCAGTGGGGCAGAATATTACTGAACTGCACAATAACGAATTTACTGAACATCTTCTTCTCACCTCTGCTCCAGGGACTTTTAATATCAGCTTTACAGGTGTCTGCTAAAAATAAATAGATCAGTGTCTCATGATTTCTACAACTTTACTGATATGTTTAGATTGATCACCCTTGTATAACTGACAAAAATCGTAGAGAAGGATAATGCTTTTGTTGAAGAAGCTGACCAGTTGGGAACAAATCCCTTTATGAAACAGTATGACTTCACATTGCCAAACTAGCCTTTTTACTCAGATTGCTACTACACTGGAAAAACAAATCCTGCAAAGCGAGGCTGAGTGATGAGAAAGTGAGATGACATACCCAAAAGAGTTAACTTGGCTGGCAGCGTGCACTGTATATCCTTAATCCTGCATGAAACTGCAGCTGTTCTGAGACGCAGCTGAGAAACACCACCACCATCATCACCACCACCACACCAAACTCACACACATATGCACACGTTTTGGACCATTCAGAAACACCAAAATTTTGAATGTTTTTCTGTTTCATGGCTGTAAGCCCAGCTCAAATCAAAGTTGTTTCAGATAGAAGTGTCTCAAACATCTTCAATTTTCTATCTGTAGATATATACTGCTTAAAAATAGATTTATCATCTTTTAATGTAAGAGCTTACAAGTGCTGGCATATTGATGAGGCCTTTGCAACTTAGAAACTTTCCTTAAAATATAGCTGACTTTTCCTTTAAAAATGTAACTTTGGTGGTGATTTCCACAGTACGGCTTCTCTGTTGTCAGCTCACTTTACCTCCAAGAACCAGAAATCATGCTTTCCTACCCATCCTTATTTTCCTGAAACCTTTTATGTCATGCTGAAAGGAGAGGCAAGCAAAAAAAAATCTTAAAATCACACCTCCATGGTTCTTTAGCAAGACTTTCCCCATGCCAAGGGAAGAGAGCCTCATCTCCTTTATGGAAGAAGGTTGCCCATCAGATACGTCTTTAAATATCACCCAGCTCATCAAATGGGCTAACTGCCAAATACATAGAAAGAGCAACCAGGAAAGCAAGCACTTCAGCTGAAAAATCTGATACTTGTGCATTTCTGTTACAGACATACAGTTGGTGAAAACTTTGCTCAAGGCACTGGGATTTGGCTTTGCATCTTTAATTTTACATAACATGATACTGATACATATATTCCATCTGTAGTACAGGAATGAACAAACCACTGCTTGTGGTTGAAAAGCTGTAAAATGTCTCTTATATGTGCAACACATTTCTTCATATGTTGATTGCACAGTCCTACCTAAGAATAGCATGGCTTTCTCCGTAAAACCACAGAAGTTATCCCACAGCACAATTCAAGTTTTTTTATTGTAACCGACACGTAATTATTTACAGGGTTTTACGCTGAAGAGAATGCTGAAGGACCGAGAAATCTATCTGAAAGACTGAAGACAATTAGAATACAGGGAATATTTCCAACATGTAAAGAAGACTATATTTAGCCGGACTAGGTTGCCTGACTTGCTAAATTTGCTTTACACCACCCTAATGGCCTCAGGACAAGTGAGTCACAGTCCTCATTCCACCACCAGGCTAGCCTTGAGGTTCTGGCATCCAATGCTGAGGAACTGGAGACTCACTTTTCCATTGAATGGTGAACTGTCAGTGTCTTCACTGCTCAAAGCCTGCTAGGCCAGGGTATCTGTGACTGATAGAATAAACACATCTTGAGCTAGGTAGATATGAAGGTTATGTTAAGTTCATGGCAGCTTCTCTGAGTTTCACCAGGCTGTAATGTTTTCTGATGAAGTCAGAACATTGATTTAGGAATTATTATATTAATTTTATAACATGAATTTTGTTGAGTACCTTAATTCTAGAACTATCTCCCCCCCCCAAAAAAAAACCTAAACCCCAATGAATTACTGTTCAGAAAGTAACTCTGACTACAATAAGTCTCCAGCATGGTTTTTGCTAACTGTTGCTGAGAAACAACAAAGAAAGCAGTCCAAGAGTTACATACTGGGGAAAGCTGTGTCTCATAATTTTTGTTATTGTTTAGTGTGTCTGTCATTTGTCCTCCCTCCCCAAACTGTATCTTTCAACTGTTCCATAGAGCACAATCACTTCAGTCAAGAGATTTCTTTGCTGAGCTTATGTTCCTTGCTTTTCAGTGACTTCTCAGAAAGCCAAGCAAAGCTTGCAGAATGCACTTGTGAAAATGACTGAGATTTGGAAGGCCTCAGAAATCATCTTAGGAACCTAAAAGCACCTGGACAGCAATGCTGCATGTGCCAAAGAAAGGATCCTACAGGATATGTAAGCATAAAGTGTATCCTCAGAACCTAAGGCTGCTTGTAATGACCAGAGCTTACTCAAATTCAGCTGTTTTGGGTTCCGAGTTTGGGATGTCTTTCAAATTGCATAGAATTCTGTTGATGCTGTTGTAGGTTAAAAGTCCAAGCAAACCATATTAGGGATAAATAGCATTGGAAGGTAGTACTATCATAGTCAGCTACAGAAACATCATTTCCATGTACAATTACCTTTCTAGTGATTATTGTCTTTGAATTCTGATAAATTTTATTAGTTAAAAAAAAAAAAGAAGAAAAGAAGTAAATGAACAGAAACTGAACTCATTGCATAAATTTAAAATTACTGATCACTAGAAGAAAGTATTTATTCAATTCTGTGAAGTTTTGGACAGTCAACACAAATGAAGATTATTCATATATGTAATTGTGAGAGAATTATATTAATTCCAGGGACCAAAGACTAATACAGCCTCCACAAAACTTTTAGGTTCCAAATTTAGGGCCTCAAAATATTGATTTTATCCAGAAAGACTGACACTGACCCATTTCAAAGCTCATGCTGCAACCAGCAGTATTCCGTCCACACGCATAAAGGTGAGGTTTGCAAGTATGATGAACTCGTTAAGTCCTTAATGTCTTTGGAGCAAGGTATCTATATACCAAATGATGTAGGAGTCACACCAAAACTCAGCTCCATATCAAATAGACAGGCAGTCAAGACAGGAAAACCAAGATTCTCTTTAGCCAAACACTTAGAAGTGTAGTTGCCCAACTTTAGTCATCCATACTTGAGACCAACTTGGTCTAATCACTCTCTTCAGGTGTTAGAGAAAAATTCAGACATGGGTTTACATTCCTAAAGTGATACTATGGTACTTTGCCAGACAACAAAATAAAAGAAAAAATAGAATGTGATCTAAAATTGAAATTTTAAAATTGGACAACTGAAACCAGTGTGGCATTGGGTGTGACAATCATTAATACATTCTCAAATAGCAAATCGAGCAGTTGTGAGTTGTGTAACAGTGTCTACTAAGAACATGGAAACAACTTTTGATTTATAATATGTTTTTCATGGAGGTTTGGATTGTTAGCCTGGTTATTTGGCACTCAGAATGATAGGGTTTCAGAAGCAGTTTCACTGCTCTAGTAATAATCATACTACCTTAATAAGAAATAATATAGTAATAATCTTAATATCTTAAGAAGAAAAAGAAAGGTAGTCTAAAGCAAAGGGAAAATCATCATTCAGCCTTGTATAACTAGTAAGAAAATATTTCAAGTTGATGCATTAAGATACTTAAAGCAAGCAAGAAAGAAGAATTCTCTTCACTTCTTCAGTATGCAGGAGATGAGCTCTCAAACTCATCCATGCTGCGTCACTCCTGATTTCATAATCAGTTCATAATATAATAAAAGGATCATTATTTTATTCTATCAATCACTGCACAGAAACCTATTAAGACCATTTCTGGAAAAAAAGTGGACACTACTCTTTTCAGATACTGCTCTTCAGCAGAGTACACATATAAGCCAGTAGTAAACACCTTGATGCAAACAATAACACTTGATGGAGAGAGAAGCAACCATCCACATAGATGTTTTCAAGTTAGAAAGTGCATTCTCCTGTAAATGGCAGCACAGAAATAAAAGCAGGCTGTCATTTCACCTGAAAAAAGACCTTCAAAACATTTACCAGTCAGTTGCTAAAAATGAATGGCTCGTCCCACCAAGGATGCCTGTCTAACTGCATGTGGATTAAACGCCAGTAAGTAAAATTTTTCACTTTTAGATTGTAATTCCATACAGGAACAGATGCCTGTGAAAGAGCTGTAATGACTTCTCATTGTCATTGCTGAACACTTAGAAATGTCATGACAAAAGCGTGTCCTCTGTGCTATGATTTTGATGGCTTGAAGAACAAACATGCTAAAAACCTGTTTGAAAATGTAGATGTCAAAAAAGTCTTTACATTTTCAAGACAATACCTCTGTGATATTCACTGTTCCTATTTCCAGCCTATGGTGGACTAAAACCTTAAGGAGTCCTTACACCACCAAAAGCCTCTTATTTTTGCAGAACTGTTAGTATCACCTTTGTTTCCCTGTCAGCCCATTCTTGAAGTTCAAACCAAGGAGATTATTTAATGTGGGTCATGTTTCTATTACAGGTATCATGGCATGATTCAAACTTGATGTATGGTAGAAGGAACCTGGCGGCAGACTTGGCCCAGTTTCTGGGTGATGCTCAGGGTGTCCTTGTGTGAAGCAGGAGTGCTTTGTCTACCCTTGTTTTTTGTAACTCAAAAACTTCTCTCCTGATTCACCCGGGGAACAACCTGCCTACTGCAGTTGGTTTGTGTTCATTGTCAACGTTAACGCAAAGCACTTTATGGCTTCAGTGATCAAATACTTCATTAAATTGTTATTAATTCTATGGCTGGTGTTGTGGTAGTGCTGAGGGACAAAGCAGAGGGCATGAATGGGTTGAATTGAGGAATCAAGGTCTGTGATGACTGTAAAGAGAAAGCTGTGATTTGCAAAATGTCAGAGAAACCTTGACAATGGTTGAACATGTAAATTTACCTACAGAAGTCCTTCAATGGTAATATGCTGCTGGGCTAACAGATCTACTTGAGCTCCTTGACATATAAATCTGGGATTGCTAGTTTCAAACTTGACAGGGAAAAGGACATCTCTTGGTATTTGAAACCCTGTTGTGAATTCCTCCTCACTAGATGCACCTCATCTATAATCCTAGTTCCTCTGGATTGTTTGTACTCTACATCTTTGCTCTTTTTTTCTCTATACAGAAAGGAAAGATTAAAGATTAGCTGAACTGTGGGGTTCAATGCCAGAGAAGGTAAAAGCACAGAAGAGAGGGACAGGTCAAAGAAGCAAAAGTAAAGCTGTGAAATAACATTCATTTCCTTAAAATCAATCAATTTCTTGAGTACATGGCAAAACTTGTCAGAAACAGGCAAAAAAGAAAGTGGTTTAGAGCAGTTAAAGTCCTGTCACATAGCACCATATTTATGGCTCTATTTAATTACCTATTTTCTCACTTTTGCATGTTTGAGAAGCATTCTTGATGTTTTTTTTCTTGCCTGTTTCTGTGGCTTTTTAATAATTGAGGGCTTTCTGGCTTCCTTTTTTCCCTTTTTTTTCCCTAGCTGTAAGACATTTTGTGGGAGCAATATAGGTTGTTTTTCTTGCTGGTTTTCCTGTTAGGCAACTCTGAAGGGCCTCTTTGGTTTGGCAGCTTAGCACTGATTTTGCGGCCTGTAAGTGATTACTTGTTTGCTTAGTTCTGACTTCATCACTTTTTTTGGTCTTCTTGTCCTCTGCTGCTCTTAACATGTAGTTCTCTTTCCCTGGTATTGGCAATATCCCCATTACTGCAGAAACTGAGTGAGCCAGACCTGATCTTGCCAGCTATGGGGTTCACACATGTGCCTGGCTAAGGGAACCTAACGCCACTGTGGGAGCTTGCCAGACTGGGATGCCTCACCTCACAGTGAGGTGGCAGGCACTGGCTGCCATGCTGGCAGGAAGCAGATCTCAACTCAAATAGAGCTATAGAGCCAGCTGGCTGATGACAAAATAATGTCTCTGTGAGAGGCTATTTCTGGATATGTCGGCTGTCTTCCGTCATATTCTTTGTCTTGAATCATTCTCTCATTTCTGTGAGCTGGTTTTCTGTTTCTGGCTTGCTGCACAAACCACCAGTTCACATCACTTCATGTAGGTAATTTGCCTAGTATAATTCCTCTAGTCCCTAGAGGAATTTTCTTGGGACTGAGATGAACAAGAGTGTTACAAGCGTTTTCAACTACCCAGCATTGAGTTCTTGTCTTTATAACTGTCCTTGCTTGTTCCTTACACACTTTGCAACTTCTGCAATAAATGAGGCAAGGGACCTTCAAACAGAGATTTCTTCAGAAATCAGTTTTATCTCCCAGGTATCACATCCCATGCTCTGACTGATGCAGTACTCCTATGGGAAAAAATACCAGCATATAAGCATGCAATTGGAATACCTTATCATGCCAACATATGAGAGGGCTGAAGTAAATTGCACAAGCTTCTTTATTTCCTAGATTTTGAACGTTTGGCTCAACATTCTTTATGTTATATCAAAAATATAATTCCAGTTGTCTTTGAAATTGACTCCTTCCAAATATTAATGGAGTTAGACATTTCAAACTCTCAACACACAATCTTGACCACAAACCTAACAAAGCAATTAAAGCATCAAGTTGTCATCCCTTCATATGGGCTACACTACTGCAATAACAGAGTGCACATTTTTTGAGGCCTTTACAGCCATTCTGTTGTATGGAACAATACAAGTTTTCAGGATTATGTGACTCAATTACAGATTCTCAAGGGAAGTATTTTCCAGTGCTTGTAACTCATTTGCACCTCTCCCTGTCTCTCTCTCTCTTTTTTTCTTTTTCTTTTTTTCCCAATCTATTTATTCATCCATCTCATCACATACTAGTTTTCCCACTACTCTCTTCCTTTTCCTTTACATGAGTGGAATGACTGTTTCGGCTTTACAAGTGAGTTCTGCCACATGTATGACCTAACTTTCAACAGTTCTGATACTTTTAAATCAGCAGTAAATTCCAGGAAAGAAGAGTCCAACTTTACACTGAGAAACCTCAATCATAAAACCATCTCTTTTTATATGTATGCATCATTAGCCTGAACACTTCAGCTGATGTGTTGCTGTTGTGGATGTCTTCCAAGTGGCAGAGAATGAATAAAAACATTAAGAAACCCGCAGGCACATAATAACCTATATCAGCATCTGTATGGCACAAAAATCAATGCGTATCTACATAGAAGTCGTTTTGTTTCACTTGCTGCCTCACACATACTCTTTAAGATTCTAAAAGTGGATGCATGATTTTAGGACCAATGGCAACTCATTTATCATTTACCAGGGCAGGAATCATAAAGCCCTTTTATATTCCCATTCACAGGAGCAGGGAAAATGAATCAGCAGGTGGGAAAGTAGCCTGTTGCTGGAATCCATACCATTGCTAGATCACTAAATTACGACATTGCTAGGTGTCTGAGCAGCTAAAAGAAGACTTCCTTGGAAATACAAAAATATTTACAATTGTATGCTGCCAGACAAAACCTTGGCAGACTGGTCATGTCAGGACAAAGCTGCTCAGCCATCACACTGTCTTCTGAAGTTGTGGGGGAAATGGGAAAGAGCTGCTGTGAGTGGTATATACACTTCACATCTTCCCAGACCCAGATATAAGTTCTCATTGACTTTGTGGTTGTAGTTTCCTGGAGCAAAGATCTGACTGGATTTTGTGGAAATCCTGTTTATTAAAGCCACTTGGATGTTGAGCAATGCAGAGTCACTGCTGAAATCATTGTCCAGTGTCCAGCAAGAGTCCAGTGCTGAGGCTGCATCAATAGGCACAGCTGCTCTAAATGAACATTTCTATGGCGCTTAGGTTCTTGTAATCTCTCGAGAGAAACTAAACCATTTGCCTTATCAGTAAGTATAGCAATTAATGGAATACTTAATGTAGCTAGCTTTCTCCATATGATTGGCAGCTACCAATTTTGCCAAAATTTGTGCTCTACCCTGCACATGGTGTGGAAGGATACATGTGCTGTATGTGGTCACAGCTGCTCAGAAAAGTGGGTGTTTGAGGGAGGAAAAGAGACACACAAATACAGACCTGGCAGAGCACTGGCTTGGCACAGATCATCCAGGCTACTACTCTCAAGAATGTTGTCCTGGTCACTGCTGTCTTTGTCTGTTTATTTCTTCAAACAAACTACCTCTCTTACAGCAAAAGGATATTGTTTAAACCTGTCTCCTTACTTGAAACCAATAGTGCTCATCATCAATTCCCTGCTTCTCTTTCCCTTCCCCACCACTATGCTACACAGCTATGTATCCTTTCTTTCAACAGATGTAGAACACTCTCGATCCCATGTCTTTCCCTTGTATCCAGCCCCATTTTCTTCATCACAGGACCCTTATTTGCTCTTCTTATCTGGAGTTTTACTTGAATTATTTTACCCAACATTCCAAATGACATTTTTATTTCAGTATTTGCACAGCCCAGCATAATTTGCCAAGGGAGGTGTTTTACAAATAATATTATTACTTTGAAGACTTAGTTCTGAGGAATCACAGAACATGTGGTTATGTTTAAATACATTTGTTTTCACTGTGTGTCCTCTATTATGATTTTGCCCTGCTGAGTGATATTGGTAAAATAAGTGTTATTTATCTGTAAGATATCAACAGCATGATCTGCTTCAAGTGCAATGTGTTGGTTTGTCTCCCTCTGAGAGATGAAGGTGATACTTAACCTTGTCTGACCTTCTGAGAGCGTCTTCTAAATCCAAGAGAGAAGTAGGGATCACAGTGACTCAGGAGAGCAGCCTGAGGAGGTGCTCATTATGTTTCCAGAATCAGCACTGTCCAAGTCAGTTGGGCCAGGTCCTATTTAAAGGCCCAGTTTCCAAAGCTTCAGAAAGTCATCATGTGTACTTAGGCCAGAATGTTCTATTTGAGCACCACACATCCAGAGGTATTTTCTGCATCCAGTAGAAGAGCAAGTCACAGCAAAGTGAGCAGGCAGGATGGCATATTTTTCATTCAAGTGCTCCCTGCATCCTACGTAACTAGATCAACAGGTCTGGGGCTGCCAACATGTGGAAAATAACAATGCTCTTAATGGACAGCAAAGATTTGTGCTTTCTGTCTTCCCCATACTGGTTTTAACCATGTCACATCACAGAATCATTACAGAGACGATTAGAATTAAGTAATGCACAAAATACGGCACTGGCAGTGGGATAATTGTATTGGGAGCCCAGGCCAGCCAGCAGCATGGAGGAGGATAAAGAAAGAGTCTGAATGAGGCTCAGCTGGGAAATAGCAGGAAATTTGTATTCAGCTTATTCTGTGCCTCCTATAAGACAAAACAACTCTTCTGAGCTGAAGGCATTAAATGACAGGTTTATCCCTTTAGAAAAAAATACTCCTATAAACAGCAGTCTAAAAGGTATGGTCTATCATGATCTCTCTGTTGCTCAGTCAAGAGTGTTTGGTGCTCTCACACGGAATTTTGATAACAAGTTTGAAACAAACAATTAATTTTCTTGATCAACTGATGGTGCACAGACCTATAGGTTTCTGGAATGTTTCAAGAAATCTATGAAAGATGACTAAGAAAAGCAGTTGTGCAGGATGCAAGACTGAATGTAGTGGCTCAGTTATTGGCAACTCTGGATTCATGGATACAGGATTTGGGACTTGTGGGTTGGGGAAGTTTGTTAATGAACATTGGGTAAAAGTTGTTGGCTGAATTTATACTTTTGATGGTACGAACACCTATAGCCCAATGTATGATCACTCATATACCATCTTCTGCTTCTTCTCTCTTTTCTTCATCTGTCTGCTATGAAAGAATAACCATCCCATATGAAGAAGAGCTTGAGATGCAAAACCTGGCAAAAACATCTGTTCAAGTCAAGGGGTGCTGTCATAGCCGTGACATAAAGGACATGTCTTAAATATGCTGGTTTTGCAAGGCCAGTGAGCAGTGAGAGGCAGCAAGTCCTGTGGAGGTGGGGTGGTGTCCCTCCTGCAGGGGCCACCCTTGTCTGGCCAAGGAACAATGCACATGCATATACCAAAAGGTCATGCTGGCAGCAGGGGCAGTAAACTGACCCCTGAGACCACCTAAACCCCACATACCCTTCCAAGTGAGATAGTGCACATGCTCAGCAAATTCCACATGGGAGGAGGAGCCCAGGAGCCCAGAGACCATAAATAGTGCAAAATTAGCCAGGCCACCTTGGATAAAGTTATCCAGCACCTTGGAACCCTGGATTGGAGATCATGTTCCACAATACTGGACCCTGGGGTGCCGATCTCTTTCTCTCTCCGTTTGGTTATCTCTGTCCTCTCTTCTCCTTCTCTCTACTCCTCTAATCTTTAGTTCCTTTTGACTACATGTGATATTGAACAAGTTGAACAACACACCCTTTACTATGCTGCTGTTACTGTTTGCATTCATAGACAGTTCAGCTGGGTTCAACAGTCACTTGGTGCTGGATTTGCATTTGTTTGTCTGTAGTGGATTTCAGAACCTGGTGTGGCCTTGTCTCTAAGCCCAGGGTTGGAGGATCAGGTCATATCAATCAGTTGAAGGATATTTTGCAACCTAACCAATGTCCAGGAAGGGCTGAGGTACTTGGATTAAATAAACAATTTAATTATGTCTAGTTATATTATCAGTGTTATTGAGATGTTTAAAAACAGTCTGATTTATAAAGAGAGTAAATTATGCCTGAACGGGAAGAAAATAAGTGTGAGAGCCAAGTGAGCTGAGAGGGGTACTGCCCTGAAATATCTCAACAACCTGTGCTTTAGGAATTTACTGCAGGGACAGACCACATCCATAGTCCTGTTGTGAACTAAGCATGAATTTACCCGAGCTTTTGAGCTCATTTACACTTCTGGGCTCCAAGGGCTCCTGAGAAGTTCCATGTCTGCACAGCAAAAACAGACTTCTCTTAGATGCGCCAAGTCCTTATCACTCCATTGTCTTTTAGTTCCTGAATGTTTCCCTGCTTCCCTCGCCTTGCTGCATGTGGTTTACAGGTGCAGTGACTGACTCTCTTTCTAGCAGATACTCCGTACATAGCTCTGTTCTTCTTCAGTTCTCTCCCATGAGAAAGTAAGGCCGGGACTTCTGGCAATACCACAGCTGGCATTACATCATGATAAGGATAGAAAGCAGAGTAATTTCTAACCAAAACACCCATGTTGCACTTGTCCTTTGGGCAGCACAGGACACAACTTTGGAACCACTTCCCTCCATCACAAATCTGCTCCCATCTTCTCTCACTCTCTTTCTGACCATCTCCTCTCTTATCTTGCAATGCCTTCTCATAAGACTTTAGATGAGGTTGTTTTTTCACATCCACGTAAACTTGTCAGAGCCTCTTCACTGCCATAGGGTACTTGGTCCATTAGGGACTACTGTAGACTTGTTAGGTACCATGATCTCCCTCACACATTTAATGGAGTGCATTCTTCCACATCAATGCCTGTGACAGCTGGGGGAAAAATACATGTTTTCATATGAAAAAAACTATATTCCTGAGAATCCATGACCACATAACTAGCATCTGGGGAAATGATTCTTTCTGGAACAGTCTTTTGGGTATGGAGTTAGCATCTACATGTGCACGCAAGATGCCTCACTGAAGGTGAATCAGGAGTTTTGGGCTGGTCTCCAGGAACCTGTGGGGAGCCAGTTGGCTGTCTCAGGTCTGGAGCCAACTGATGATGCTCCCATACATGGTTTGGCTTTCTGTGGTGTCAGCAAGGAGGTTTCTGCCTTAGCAATTTCCAGGTCAGCCATGTGGCAGAGTGTTGTAGTTGCAGCTCACAGAAAGAGTGACACTGGATTTCAGAGACAAAATAAAAGCCTTCTAAATGGACTAGCAACGCACCAAAGCACCCTGGTCTCTGTATGCAGGCTGGAGCCAGATCAGGCTACACCAAGCAGAGTGCCCATACAAGCCAGTTCATTGTAAGACTTGTCTGTGTTTGCAGAATCTCCTTTGAGCAGTGTATTTCCTGGAAGCACACTTGACTGGAGGTTATCTCCAGGTCTTAGAAGAAAGACCTACAGCTCTCCTGTCCATCACACAGCCATGTGGGGAGGTTCAAGCTCTTCCTACAGTGCAGGAAGCTTTTTCCCTCCACCTCCCAGAAAATGAGGTGTCCTGATAGGGAGGAAATATACAGTGCAGACTCAAAGACCGGGCATGTCCCTCTTGAGTGCAAACCATTGGATAAATGTCAAAAGCAGTTCACTGCAGCATGGCAAAGGATGAGACTGATCTGCCCAGAGATCCAAGCTGACCCATCCATTAACCCACTGGAAATGAGAGATGAAGAGCCATACAACAATGCAGACCTGTCTACATGAATAGGTCCTGCACTGTGTTAGCTGGGTCTTAATTTCATGATGGTCCAAGAATCCATTCAGTGTCTCCAGGGCTTTGCCCTCCCAGAGGTGCGTGGGCTTACGATGCTCAGGCACAGTCCTGTCCTCCCTTCGGGGATTCTTGTTCTCACCATAAAGTCTACGGACAACTTCTCCCTCCTCGGGAGCGCCGGTGCCTGGTTAGGGCCGGAGGAGGGTAGGGGGACGTCGGCAGAGCCGGCTTCCGTGCGTGCGGGGTTCAGCGGACGTCTGGCCCCTGGTGGGAGTATCAAGGCAGGGCAGCCCCGGTGGGGCAGGGTTGCGCAGCGGTGGACGCGGGACAACGTTAGGACCATGCACCTCAACAAATGGAACTAAAAAGTGAAAGCCAGCCCCCTCTCCCCTGTCCCTCTGAGGGACAGCTGAGCGGGACGCTGAGGCCTGCCGTGAACCGGCCCCGGGGCCGAAGGCCCTCCGCGCGGCTGCCGGGAGGGGATAGAGGTCCCTTCCCAGGCTGGGGGCTGGGCTCGTGCCGTCTCGTTGGCACTCCGTCCATAGCCTGCGGATGCAAAACCAAATCCCTGTGGACACCTTGCGTGGGCTAGACGGATTGCCCTGAGGCGCTGCCGGCCGGGCAGGGGGGGGGTGTCGCCTGGGGCCGGAGAAGCCCCCCGCCCGGCCGCCAGCGTGTGCAGAGCCCGCCGGGCGGAGGGGAGGGCGACTAATTCCCCTTTTAAAAACAGATTTGTCCCTGCCTGGATCTTTTGTGTGACAAAGATGGATGGGGCAGCGGCGGCCGCCTCCCAGGAGACAGTTTGCTCACATTGCGTGCGCGGAGCGGTGCGGAGGGGCCGCGGTCCCGCTCAGCAAAGTCATCGGTGAAAGCTTGTGAAATCAGGTGCTGGATTTACTTCCTACCGGGCCGGGAAGGAAATGTCGTCAGCTCTCGTAAGGAACATCTTTTTGTCACCCTGGACGAAACGCAAATAAATGCGATAAACCGAATTCATCAAGCGGTCCTTGTGACCGAACATTTCGCATTGTGTGTTCAGTTTGTTTTTCCAGGACCTAAGCAATTTTTAATGTACTATGTATTTCCCTCTTAATCCGCCTCGTTTATTATAAAATTACGGTTTCAAAGTGATTATGTAATTAAAATCATGTTTCACTGCAGTATATTTCAAAAGGAAGTCAACCTTCCCCAGCATTATTTGCCGGTGATGTCATAATTTCCTTGTGATATTTAAAATAAACACATTAGTTAAAGAATTCTAAACATGTCTGAAAGTATATAATGGAATTGATTGGCATAGAGTAACGGTGAAACTTATCACTAGTTTAATATATTTCTATGCTCCCATGCAGTGTAAATTATAGGATAATGGGGTGCAGGCGATGGTAAGCTCTGTTTATATAATCCATTTCTTCACACAAGTTCCCATTGCTTTTCCTTCCCTTTGCTGTATGTGGTGGTTCTCTGATCCTACTGACCTCAGCCATGTGTTTTCACTTTTTCTTCTGATCTCAATTCCATGACCAGCGGGGAATAAAATACAAATTGAATAGTAACCATTCACAGGCCACTCTTTTCAAACTGTTGTTAAGCCTTCTTTGTCTTGTCTAGCAATTGATAGATAAATGTGTCGTATTTCACCCAAGTCTTTCTTCTTTCCTTGTAAAGCTTTGTTGGCCCAAGTTCCTTAGTCCATCTTTTTCTTCTTCTTTTTCTTTTTGAAGAGAATAATTTCATCGGGGCTTGTCTCTGAAAGGAACCGTTCCTTTCCTTGGCAGTACAAGGGGTGATGGTTAAGCAGAGGAATTAGACAAAAATATCAGAAGGAGGAATAAAAGAATTCCCCCAACATTTGGTCCGATCTATTCCCAGCATGACTAGAGGTTAATTTTAAATTTGACTTGTTTCTTCTGTACACGGTAAATAAAGTGCTCCTTGGGCTTCATGCAGCTCCTTTTTGTAAAAGGGGAAGTTAAGTACTCGAAAAGGGAAGGAAAAAACCCTCCTCTTTTCCCTCTGCATGCCTCTTTCACTGCAAACCTGCTTTCTGCGCTGTCAGGCGGGGCCGAGGCTGTTTATTCAGCTTTTCTTGAAAATGAAAAGCAACTAAGAGAAGTTTAAACAATCTCTTGTTATTTTTGGGCTTCTTTTTCCAGCACTCTCCGCCCCAGCTGCTTCTTTGGGGATATAATGCGAAACAAAATAATTCTGGAAACTCATTATTCCACAGAGAAAAACATGCCACCGATCCCATGCCCTTTATTTGATAAAGAAAAAAAAAAAAACCAAAAAACAAACCAAGAACAACAACAAAAAAACCTCCCAAACCACAGTTGTCGTGAAGGTTTATTTCGTGATGATGGAAACGGCAGAACAGCAATTGTTATAATTATTACCAAACTGCCAATGGGCTGAAGGCAGTTTGAGATAATTTAACATAGATATTTCAAATCTCTATCTTTTTTAATTAAAAAAAAAAATTAAAGGCTTACTCGATCTCTGTATCAAGCTGGGTTTTAGCTATTAATAACTAGATTAAAAGCGGCAGCTGAAATGAGAGATCTTTTGTTGTGTACCTTTTGGAAGGACTCTTGCACATAAACAAGCATTTTGAGGAGCACATCACTCTTTAATCAAAATAATCCAGATTCTTGTGTGAAAGGTTAATATTTTGTAATCACATTACTGGACCTGAAACAATCAAACAAACTAGACAGTAAAATCAGCAAGGTGGTGCAGCGTGGGAGTAAAGTTCTCCTTTTAACCTGCCAAAAGCTGCCCAGAGTTTCTTCATCAGAAACTACTACACGAGGTGTCGAACAAAATGCAGATTACCAGCAAAATTGTTTTCTAAATTTTGCTGGAGACAACGACCGTGAGAGGCAAAGAAGCATACCTGTAAAACGAACCCCTGCTCATAACATGCTTCATATTAAACTTTCATGCAGTTTTCCTTTGCTATTTTTTTCCAGCTAAAAGGTTCTTATAAACTTTCCTTCGTTTATTTAAGCCTGGTTTTCATTGCTGCAGTTTTGCATGGTTTGTCTTTGTTTAGTTTATTAACCCACAGGGTTACTTTAACTAAATATTTGGGCTGAATACTTTGGGGTTGGGTTTCAACGTTTTCTAACAAAATTACTGAGTTTTTTGAAGCCACACAGAGAACTCTGTGTTGACTTTATTAGTCAATTTAACAGGCTATAAGAAAAATAAAAATAAGAAACATACTAGTGTCTCCCCTCCAGTGAGGAGTCGGGTTGAAACTGGTCTTTTATTTGGTGTTTCAGATGCCATCTAGGCTGCGTTAACTTTACTAACATTTTGATAAAAATGGTAAATGTACAGTGCCTCTGCCTTGTCGAAGCCTACAGCATCCCACAGTCACCACTTGGTGACTAGTGACGACCCCGGACCTATTTTTAAACCTTCTCTAGGGTTTAAAAAAAAAAAAAAAAGGCGACGGAGGAACTCCACGCCCACAAAAAAAGCCCCTCTCCCTATGCTTGCTGCCCAAACTCTCGGGTGGAGGATTAGGGGTGGCCTGGCTGCGGGGAAGGCACGGCGGCAGACTCGTCGCCCGGCCTCGGAGAGGGTCCGCGGTTTACCGGCGCGGCCCCGCTGCAGCAACTCGCAGGGGACGGGGAACAGCGAGTGGGGCTGAGCCCGGCCGCGTGTGCCGCCAGCGGTGCCTTACCCACCCTACATCCTGGCAGACTCTCCTGCAGCCTCCTGTTGGGGTTCGTATGGGGGGTTTTGGTGCTTATTGCTCTATTTTGTCCTTTCGTGTAAATTCCCTGCAGCCTGGCTGGGGCTGAAAGGAAAACGTTAGCCCGGGAGATGCGAGCAGTTGAAGAGAGCAATCTGTAGGCAGTGATGAGCTGAGAAGCAGAACCTCAACTGCAGAAAGAAACCAAAATCCTCCTGGCACAGTGCCACTCGCCTGGGTTGTAGGACCACTCTGTCATTGCCTCCAAGAGCAAAATCAGGGTGTAGCAAGCTGGCCAACTGCTTGGTTCAATGCACTGTCAGAAAAAAAATCAGGGGACTCCTCTGAGGTACTGCTGTGGGTAGCAGTCACCAGACCCCATAGGGCCTTTTCAATAGCCATGAGTCTTCATTAGGACTCACATTTCTCCCAGCTGTGTCACTACACAGCACGAGACACAGCATTGGCTGAGGTAGAGACAGGTCTATTGTGGAGTACTTGGGGTGCCTGAACATTGTAGGTTTACTGTGTCAAGACTAGAAATGGCTCCTGGGCATCCCCCATACAGGGAGCAATGAGTACTTCACTGATGACAGCTCCCATTTCCAGTGATGAGCTGCAGAGGTGGACCATCTCAGATCCCAAGGAAGGAAGAGGAAGAGTAGAAGGATGTCAAGATTCTACGGCAGCAATGAGACATGATGACCAGGCTGGTGATGTCTTGTGAGACACAGGAACAGAGAAACAGGAACAGAGACATGCAGAGAGGGAAAAGAAGAGGGTCATTGTGAGAAGGATCTTTGCAGCAATGCTATACAGGGACAGGGACAAAGGCTGCATTTGTCACCAGCACAGAAAAAGATATTGCCACTTTCAAAATGTTGAACACCAAAATGAGATCTTTGCTTGTGCGAGTACATGAGAAAACCTCTAAGATGAATCAGTACAAACATAACCAGGAAGTGAAAAGTTATACAAAAGTCCACTCAGAGTAAAGCCAGGTTACAGGCCTGGGAGAGATCCAGTGAATGTGTGGACAGATGTCAGAGACACAGTGCAGAATTTTAGAAAAAACACTAAAGCGTGCTGTTAATTCCCACTAATTACTCCAATAACTTTCCAAACCTCAGGTCTAGATATTACAGGGGTGTGAACCCCAAGACAGATGTATGTAGGCATCTGTCTTCACATCAAGCAGGGAAATGTGCCTACATTTGCTTTAGGCAATTCTCCACAAGACATTAAAACCAAAATGCAGCACTCTTGCAGTCCCTCTCAACCATAAATCAGTCTATCAGCAACAAGCAAGAACAACCTAGCAGCAAAAGTATGTTTGCCTTTCAATGGGATTAATTCAGTGCAAAAATGAAGTAGCCATTTGTGATAGAGAGGTTTGCTGCCAATACACAACACTGAGACAGTCTGCTGCTACCCTGATAATAGACCATAAATATATAACTCCCCAAAGCATATCCCATCCCATTAATGTGACATTGATATGTTTTTTCTGATATCAGCATAGCAGCGTAAAAAAAAGCAAGTTCTGCCTTCAAATATTACGAAATACTTTTGTTTTCCTTACTTGACTTTGCATCTTGCAAAGTACTTCATGATCTTGTGGACATAGAAGGACAGTTCAGAATGCCTGTGTTAGAATCAGGATTAGTTTTCAGAAGCAGCTTAGCTAGCAGTGAAGGGATAAGGTAACTACAATAAAGGGCAAAGAAATGTTTACTCTGTTAAGTATTGCTATTATTTCTCCCTCTCATAAGTGATCTTACTGTACTATTATGCCAAAAAAAAAAATTAGGATTACTGTATTAAAACCAGATTTCCTAGAGCTCATTCAGAATTTCCAGCAGCAGTCTTTTATTTCATTAAGTAATAGGAAGACACAAACTGTTAATTTTTCTTGAGAATTTCCACCTTTTCCTTTACACACAAAAAACCAAAATCTGAATACCTCAGTCTGAGCTCTGATGAAGTGTGGTAGCAATAACAAGCAAGAAGAACAAATGTGCTAGAGAAACATTGACCCACTGTGGAAAAGTGAAAGAATCAGGAGAGAAACAGGTTAGAAGATGAAAAGAAGGGGGAAAACCATGACAAGAAAGACACAAAGATGAAAGTTTTCTATAATATCTGTGCAGGTTGAAAATCTCCTACATTAGTTTTTAATTCTCTGTTGAACATGGATCTAATTAAAACACCACAAAGTCTCCACCTTGGATTTGATGCTATCAAAATCTTTAGATCTAAAGATCTTTAGATCTAAAGATTTCGATTGAAAAATCTTTAGATTTTGATCTTCTTGTCAAGATATAATACTGCAAAACTCTTGGTCCCAGCTCTCAGCCCTTGCTCCCTGCTTTGCAGATTCCTAAAACATGTACTTCATCTCTGGCTTTATTTAAGTGTTAACTCTATTTACAACCAACTTTAATTAACAAAGGAAGAAAGGCTGAACAGTTGTTAGTTGACTGATTTTCCTGCTGGCCACGTTTAAAACCATCCTTAACGTATATAGAACAAGAATGAAACAAACAAACAAACAGACCATAGCACTTAAATATAGGACTGAAGGTATGTCTTCATGATATTGCACATTAATTATGCCTTTTGATATCAAGGATGGCCATTCACATTCTTTGACACTGTAATCAGTATTTTAAAGCAAGATCCTAACAAGAAAAAAACATCCTGAAGCAGAACAAAACCCACACACAATAGTAATAAATTACATAATCATCCAGTAATTTGAAGCAGAAATATACAGCCCACAAAATAAAAATTGTTCCCACACCCACAGTCTTACTTCTGTATGGGTTAGATACACATGTGGAGGGGTGATAGGTAGTCTCTATGTATATTCAACACGACAGAGGATTTACTAGCACAAGCAGAATAAAGATATCAGACATGAATGTCTTGAATCTCTTCCTATAGAAAATTTATTGTTTTATAGATGAGAATTCAGGCCTAGTCTAATTAAACACATGGAGCTGTACAGGGTATCATCAGTGCATTTTTTTCTAGGGAATGTTTTAGAGTATTGAATATCTGGGATATCAACACTTAAGTATTTGTTATATAACTTTCTGATGTGAAAACAATAACTACGGAATATATGGTAGCAATGGTGGTGTGATGCAGCATAAAAGGTAGATGTAGGTTCTGTGCACAGTGACTCACAGGGTGGTTATTTCAGAAGAAGTAAGTTGTTTCACATGTGTGCAACATCATCATTGCTACTTACTACATGTGTTGGTAACATTGATCTTATTTAGAGGTTTCCTTTTTTGAGCTCTTTAGACAATCTCTGCAATTTAAATAGAAAAGCCAGATGGTAATACTGGACACCAGGGCACAGAGAGATAAGCAGGCAGCAGCTCAGTGCTGACTTTCACCATGGATATTTTATTTGTCCTTACAGTAAAACCCTATCTTTTTCTCTGTGTGTGTGAAAGCCATGATGAACTATTTAAGTGGTGCAACCCAAGAGGAAGTAACACAGAATTCCCGCAGCTTGCTTAATGGATGCAGGAGCAGAGACAGCTGCAAATATTGTCTACTCTGAGGGTATTCCAGTGCCTTGAACACTGTATTTCATTAATATGACACCAGTGTAACCATCTTTACTCCAAATGTATATGCACATTGACATCGTGGTTTCTTGTACCATATTCTTTGTCAGATAGAGGATTTATCTGTTTGTGTAAATACATACACGTTCACATACACAGTGTATTGCCATCTACAAGTAAAGTGTGTACTGCTGTAATTCCTCCTAACTTCTCTAGATTGTAACACTCACAGGGATGCTTTGGGGAGGAGAAATTAAAGGATAAGTAGTTGCTTCTGAATAGATTCCATTAACTTGAGTAGGAAATGAATGGCTTGTGAGAAAGATGATGGCATCACCATGTTTGGAGTCATGAGTACCATCTGTGAGAGAATATTTTATTTTCCTATGTTGTAGGCAAACTGTATAAGAAATTGCTACATAAGAAAGTACCATTGAAGATTTCTGGACACATTTTTAATTTCAGGTATTTTTTATATGTGAAAGAGGTATATTTGTACATAATCAGAGGTGGTTCTGCACTCCTGTAATACAGCACTGATAGATCACTGACAAAAAAAGATCACTGAACTTTCAGAAAAGCACTGTCAGTAGACATATGGATCTAGGTGTTTCAGAAATTTGGCAAAGTAATTTTAATCACTGGTTACAGGTTTTTATCTGCTTTGTACTAACAATTACTGCTGATTTAAATTAGTATTTTGTGATGTATCATATTGGAGTTTTCCTGCTGGTATTGCTAGAGTTCAGCAAAAATCTTCCTATATAAAAAGGCCTTAATTTAGGAATTAAAAAAAAAAATCTTGTAACTTTCCTGCATGTCACTGTTTCAATGTAAATAACAGGTCTAACTTTGCTCTCTTGTACTTAATGTGAAATGCTGTCACTTCCCAATGTAAACAACATAACTGAGAGTACAGTGCTCCAAATCTGTTAAATCCGAAGCACAAGGAAAGGCAGAGCGAAATATGTCTTTTTCTCTTCCAGCTCATGACCAATTGGGAGGTGCTTCCCTTGGTTTCTAAGTTAAGTTTATGAACACTGGCAAAATTAGGTACCACCATGTTTTCTGAGCCCAGATACTAACAAAAGACAACATTATCCTCTCCTTCTTTCAGGACCTGGTGCTGAAAACCATCATGATTCTGACTGACAGAACAATTAGTGTTGTCAGCAGAGGAAATAGTCAGTGAACCAACTGAAGGCCAATGTGTTTATTTTCCCACTCAGAGATGTAGTCTTCCCAGGTGGAGACTCTGAAAACATTCCTGCTAAAGCTGACATGAGTTTTACTTCAGTGAGGGATTGGTCTACTCTGAGCAGGAAATTAATCCAAACATTTAAGAGAAAGCGATACAAGCTGCAGCGAGTGCACGGGGATACATAGCTATACCACTGTCTCCACACAGAGACAGTTCTTTTTTTTGAGACCATTCACTTTTTCTGGTTGTTTGTTTTCCAGGCTGAACACATGCAAATGATAAAACAGAGTGGTGCATGAAAGGTTAGAAAAGCTGCGCAAGGCAGCATGTGGTAGTGACCTATTGGAGAAGGCCCACAAATGGCATCACACAACTCTTCAATTAAGTTATAAAATTAACTCAGAGTTATTACACTGTCTAAACATCCTCTTTCCCTTTTCTTCGGTTTCCAATACTGTTTTGGATAAACTACATAGTACAAGTAACAGCATCAATCTCCTTTCTGCTTATGAAATGTACCCTTTTTATTGAGAACTAAAGTATAAATTTTCTGTCAGCCAGTTCAGCTAACAAATCCAGTTCTCTTTTTGCTACCAAACACACTACTTATGATGCTATTTCTCTTACCATCATTAGATGTGATAAGAGAAGCAGCACAGGGCACTGTGAAGAGAAGTTTCAAGCTTCTTTTTTTTACGCCTTCCATTGGCATACTGCTCTGTGGTGCAGTGGCTTTATTTTTAGAAGTACAGTCAAATTTTAGAAGATCCTTCTGTTGTCATCTGTATCAGTAAGGATGAAGTAATTTTTCCTAGGGGAATCTGCAGGAAAGCATTAGCTAGAAGGAGCTAGGAAAGCATCGATGTAGGAAGATGTAGCTTGTTAAAATTGCAAAAGAGTGTAGTTTCACAATAGCTTATGTTTGCCATTTGTTGAGATAGGCCCGTACAGCAATGGGGAAGGACTTCCACAAGAACAATCTCCTTCCAGAGTCTGTATTTGACAGAAGTCCTAGATACATAGCAGAGCTCACAGGTATCCAGTCAGCTTCTGTGGGCACCTGAGGATGATATACGCAATCTTATCTGGGGGAAATTTATCCTCACCACAGTAAAGCACAAATGTTTTGACAAAAGATACAAGTGCAGATGAAGATATTGTCATCAGAAGCCACTGGTGACCTGTGCTCAAAAAAAAACAAAACCCTTCTTTATCAACTTTGGTGGGAAAACCTCATCTGGGGCAGCCTCCCAATCTGAAAGGACTTCTGAAATGTCCTGTTAGAGGTAGGTTTGAAACAAAAAAAATATTTTTTTTTTTCATTCTCTCTTGTGGTGACACATGTTACAGTTGGGTCACTGTTGTGCTTTGAAATCCCAAAACACTGATAAAAAATTATGTAATACATGGAGTGGTGCTCATGTTTCAAGATTGATGTGGGGCAACTAGAGTGGATTAGGGAGAACACTGATAAGGAAAGCAAAATAAACAGTGTTGATTGTCTTTTGGCTTCTCTAAAGGAAGACAGCAGTGTTTGAACACGGGCTGTTCCCTACTAGATTTTTGCATGCCAGCTGCCCCCAGTACAGCACTGCTGATTGGGGCCAAGAAGGGAGGATACTTAGGGAGGGGAAGGCACCTAGTGTGGGATGCTTATATCTCATGTAGCTTTTTCGCTTTACTAAGAAAGCAAAACCAGAAAGGGCATGTTGGCAAACTGTGCACAACTCTTCAATGCTTATGTTGTTATTCGACTGTGTGTTTTTCTTTGCAAGAAAAAATCATCTCTTGATTTTGAAAATTGCCTTCCACAGCTTGCCCACACCCTCAGCCTATAGTCTTGACAGCACTAGCCACTGTCCCCTGCAATTTATACCCTCAGACTATCATTCTCCTAGAAATGCTAATGAAAACTATTCAGCTGAATGAAAAAAAAATGTATTTGCAAAACTGAAAAACTGGAAAAACCTACCCAAACCAAAACCACTCTTGTTTACAGAGAACCCATATGTAAAGCAATTAAGATATGTGTGCAAATGTGAAGAGGTTTAAAATGAAGGAGTATGGCTTTAGAAGCTGAGATTACTATGAATCCCAGCTGGACCTCTATGCCATGTAATAAAGCACATCATGCACTCCATCCCTGGCATGTCAAAAGGCATTTGCAAGGATCTAAGAAACGTGCAGAGAGGCTTTTTTTGTAAGATGAATGAAAAAACAGGTGATTTTTAATGTTTAAAAAGTTTACCATTTTTTTAATACTGTGGGTATGACTAGATTCATATATTTCAATGACGTGGGCATGTAGAAATTACTACAGGTAGTGTTTGTCATTGCTTCTTCCCTAGATCAGCATGTTTGTTGAGCTTGCTTGCTCTCTGCAGCCTATGACTTTGATCATTTACTGTCTCTCCCCTGTTGTTATTGTCCCTCCTTCCCACCCTTCTATATTTGCCAGCAGATGTTCACCCTCCTTTGTGCTCCGGAGTGTGGCTACATCCTTGGGTGGTCCAGCTGCCCCTAGGGAAACCAAAACTCCTCAAACAAGAAAATGGGAGCTGCTGGAAGGCAGATAAAGCATCATTCTTTCCGCTTACTTAAAGTACAACAGCACCAACACATTTTCCCTGTTTAAACAGTCTAGGGCTGGTGGTCTAGTCCATCTGCTCCAGCAACCAAGCTTTTCTCCCTGATGTTGGTCTTGTTTGGGTACCCATGCCTGACAAGAACAGACTAGCAACATCTCAGGAGCAGTGAGTAAAGCAGCAGGGGAAAAGTCTCTGTGCTGGTGATGACATGTCATGTCTTCCTGTTCCTGAAGACATCAGGAATTTAAATTAGGAGACAGAGGCATTAAATACAGGTCAATGGGAAAGAATCCAGAGCTAAGGCGATGGTGGAGCTGGGTGATGGATGATCCATTCTGCTGCGGACCACTCTGATAGCATGCAGGTAGCAGTTGCACTGCATGACATAACAGTGAGTCATGCTATTCCAAACCGACAGAAGTGTCATCTTGATCCAAGTCTCATCTTGATCCAAGTCCAGGAAAACCCAGTGAGATATGCTTACACAGGTCCTTAACTACAGGACAGGATCAATGATCTGTGCAGGCTCAGTAGAGAACCTTCTGTCCTAGGAAAACAGGGAGAGCCTGCCCCACTGTTCTGAGCTAAAAATCAGTCTGATAACCTTGGTACATAACTAAAGCTTAATGCATTACTGGTGATTTCACACAGGGCAGGGACATAGCCCTTGCTATACCAATGGCATTCCTGCTGGGAAATTAAATGTCTGAGGGAGTGGCTGTGCTTACATTTTCTTTCTCAGGATTGCTCTTATATGTCCTGAGAATGGCAAGCTCAAGGAATCAGGCATGGGGGGATGGAAGTGACTGTCATGGCAGGGGTACAGCAGTTGTAGAGCCAGGACATTTTTTCACTTCAAGTTCAGGTTGGGTTATGGAGTGTAGTAAAGTACCCAAGAAACTGGTGCCGTGTCCAGAACAAAATAAATTAAACCTAAACTGGAAGCAGCAAGAGACCTGACTCCTGGCATAGGGACAGGGTCAGAATTTTAGGATCCCTTCTCCTGCACTCTCCAGTGACCTTTATTGCGAGAGCGCTGTGAGGCCCTGTCTTACTGCTTAAAAGTAGTCATTTTCCAATGTCCAGTACTTGGAAAGTCAAAATCTCCCATACAGTCCAAGCTGTATGGTTACCCTTCACATCCTATTTGAAATGTAGTCAAACTCCCAGCAGGAGGTTTCTGTCACTCTTGTGCCTCAGGACTGTCTCTTGTTTCTGCTACAGCTTCACTTCAAGATAATCAGTTTTAGTTCAGTACCATTCCTGGTCTCTGCCATATTTGTGGTAAGTCACCTGCAGGGGGGCAGCATTGCAAAAGAACTTCACCTTCATGCCCCAGGGATGTCTGCCAGCATGGGGCAGCGGTCCAAGGAGGCTTCTGCACCTCTGCTGATCTTTGCAGTGGCAGTGTCTGGGACCATGATGGTGAAGAACATAGTCTCTTGAGCCTCATTTGCGTGTGGGATGAGCCTAGTCCCTGGGAGTGTTAGTCTGACATTGCCTTTAATGGCTGGATGTTGATGTGTCTGGAGGTCACATGAGGAGCTTCACAGCAAGTAAAGACAAGTCCAAATCTGGTGAGCATCAAACTAAAGGAAAAAGTATGTGCACTTAAGTCACTGTATAGAAGGAAGTAGAAGCTTCTGGGGACCATTCAGAAACCAAGTTCTACAGGTTAGGAGAGAAAGCATCTGCTATAGAGATGCACAGACCATTGTGGGAAGGTAGAGGAACAGTGAGAACATAGGAAACCCATCAATTTTGCCAAAGTGTTTCCCATTCAAAGCATTCTCAGCAACACTGATAGGCAAAACTCTGAAACGAGGGAGCAAGACTCCCACAAGACATCTGAATCTTGACAGATCTTTAGAGTTAAGACTCTCATCTCCCTCATGCCTTTCCACAGATAAGATTGTCTTTCTCACATTATAGCAGCACAGGCCTGCTGTCTCCCTCTGTCTTCCAAACCAGCTGTGGCGGCTGTCCAGCACCACTCACCCAGCCGTGCCCATCCAGCCGTACCTCACCGTGCAGTACTGGGCAGGGGGAGTCTGCAGTGCTGTGCCACTGGCATGAGTAAGCTGCTGAGCCAGATGCTGCCCTCCACACTGCTCTGCTAAGCAGAGCATCCACCAGCTGCCAGGACCTGTTTTCCACAATTTATTGTGATGTGTCAGGGAGTGCTCCAGGCTACGACATCATCTCATGCTCTTTGAGGAAGGGTAGCACTGAGGAAGTCTGCTCTGGGCACCTGGGCTGCAGCATTTCCCAATAACTAGCTCTGCAGTGGTAAAGTGTAGTGCATTGACACTAAAGAAGATATAAATCTTCTGTGGCAGGCTTTTGTAGATCATCACACAAAACACCCACTGCAGGCCTGTGGGAGACAGGGATGTGTTACACAACCCAGGGCTGTACTTCTGCGCTCATAGAATTTGTTGTGGTGTCCAACTCTAGTGCAAGGAATGTGCTCCAGAGTCTAGAGTTTTTTTCCTATGTATCACACACATTTTTAGCTGTGATGGGTACAAACCCAAGTTACTAATAGCAGGAACCCTGTGTAAATCTTTTTTTGTGCTGAGTTTGCAGGCAGTCTGGAAAAGAGCTCTGAAGTGGGTGAGCTGTGTCATTCATCTGAATAGGTTATTAAATTTGAAGTTTTCCATCTAAAAGTCAGTGCTATTAATGGCTTAGTCCCTGCTCACATTATCAGGAGGCTGTAGTGAGCACAGGCTGAAACCGCCCTTTTCATTGCTCAGAAAGCAGCCATGGTGTTTGGTCTCTCCCCGTCTCTGAGGTTATGTCTTAATTTTTGGGCCATCCAATCAGTTAACTCACTGTTTTCTGTTCCAACATCAGCTAAGTACAGACAGATGTCTTCTGAGACCAGACCACCAGCAGAGAGACCACTTTCCTCCAAGAAGTTGTGTTGCCTCCATTAGGCGGGCTGGGTGGAGAGATGTATAGAAACTCTGCCAACCAGCCTCTGTCAAACAGCCATTGAAAGGTGTCAATGAAGCACTTGGGGCTAAGAGTTTACTGTGGAACAGAGAAGTGTTCACACCTTCAGGACCACTGATACATAAAGTCACTGCCCCTTAGTCACTGCATAGGTCCACAGCTAATCAACCTGACCACAGCAGCAGGGGGTGAACCAGAACAAGGATGTGACTCCAACCTGTAACACAAGTTTCTCTAGAAATGCTGCACATTCCCAAGCAGCTGTTGTGTCTTCCCTGACGTTTTTGATGTTGCAATGCAGTTTCTATACTAAGACCTCCAGCACTTTGATCTTCAGATGGAAACTGATAGAGGGACTGAATCTTAGCTCATTGTCAGGGGTGCTGCTGAAGCTGCCACGGCATTTCTGGTCTGGTACCTGCCAGTGCCCACAAACTCCTGGATGTGTGCAGTAACACTCTTTTGGCAACTGGCCAAAACAGAGAGAGGTCAGTGAAAGATTGCAGAGCAGTGGGGCACAGAGCAAAGCTGCACTCTGGAGGGATTGAACAACAAGGTAGTGCTTTTTGAGGAAAGCCCACAAGCTGCAGGACAGTGGTGGGGGGAGGAAAGAGCCAGAAGAGAACACAGCTTTGGTTTACTTAATACTTTACTTTCTATATCACCCACAGGTATAATTAAAAGCACAGTTTAGTCCTGGCTTCCTTTCACTAATTTTCTTTTTCTAGACATGTTACACAAGTTACACATCCAGAGGGTTTCAAATAATAAGGCAAGAGAGCATCAGAGGCTCCTGTATACAAGGGGCTGCACAGGCATTCAGCTGAGCTGCTCTCTGCCACTGGGAAGCCCTGCATTAAAGATTGGCCTGTACTGTGTGTGAGGCCCCGAGCAAAGAGTGGCTTTTGCAGACAGCTGGGAACTGGAATCAAGCCGTGATCGGCCTCCCCCTGTGATTGCGCTGCTGGAGACAGGAACAGCCTGTGAGGAGCAGGGTTTACACAGGATGCTAGACTCCAAGGAGCTGCTGCATTTTAGAGACATTCTGTCTGTCATTTATGTTGCGGGATTAGACTATGGTGGATAATCATCACACATTAAAAAAATAGACATGCCATGACTTATCAAACACACATGCAAGAATAAGCATGAATCACTTCAGTCTTGGCAGTGGAGTGGATGCTATTTGAAATGTAGGTGCTTGGTTAAGGAAGCAAACAAGCAATACTGGCTGCTGCCTGCTTCCACTGCAAGATGCATATGCAGGCAGAGGACAAGGTAGCAGAGCTGTTCAGAGTTTGAGTGATTTCCTTCCCCTTTTTCTGAGTACTCAGAAGCTGCATGCATCGTTCAAGAAATGGTGATAGTTGCAGAAAAGCTACAGAGGTTATTGCTGCACAAAAAGCTGTTGTTAATAACAGCACAAATGAAACTGGGAATGGCAACCTCAGATCCTGTATGGCTAACCACTCTTCCTCCGGTTTTCCCAGTCAGCACAGAAGACACTGACTAAAATTCATGGAAAGGAGCAGGGGAGGAAATGAGATGTGCTGCTGCCAAAGTCTGAACAAATTACAATTTTCTATTTTTCTTCTGTATCTGGCAATGGCAGATTTCTCACCAGATGGGCAAAGGGTTTTGTTTCTCTTTCAAACAAGTGTGGAACTGTTCCCAGCAATTTGTATCAGCTGAGCTTAGGGCTGGCCAAATCATTGCCTCATCAGAGACATCCACTTTTCTGCTTATTGAGCACTGTTACAGACAGAATTAAGACAGACTTTCTTTTGATCCTAGCATCCAGGAACCAAAGAGCAAACAAGTTTTAGTTTGTTTGTTCCAGAAAATCAATATCAAAATTTATCACATGATATTGGTACTTCCTTTAATTTCATTTTTTCCCTGTTTTACCCTAAGGAATGCTCTTGATGAGAGTAACATTCAGGTCTTCTTGAAGTCAGCAACTGCTCTACCAGGGGTAGCCTTGCAAAGGGGGTGCAACAGCAGTTTTTCACCTATTTGGCCATTAAGAGAAACTGTGTGGTCCAGTCCTGTGCTGAGCAGCAGCTTGTGGAGTGTCTCATGAGCAGTGCAGGTTAGGACAAGGCTGTTCAACTAAAAAGAGAATCCACTCAAAAGAAACAAATCTTGTGTAAAAGCCAATGTGTTCTCGCTTCCTTGCCCACTCCCCCATCCCCTTCAACTTTCATGTCGTTGGCTCAGTTAATTAAAATTGCAGTAATAGGGAGACTGGATGGTTTAGCAGATTGGTAATGGGATATACAGCCTTTCACCTCTAGGTCAATGGTTCGATTGCGGCCCAGGTTGGTAGTGTCCAAAAGTTATTAGCACAGAATGGCTGCTCAGTGACCTCTGTGAGATGCGTGGGTGATTTCCATGCTCTCCTTTGCAGACAGGTGTCCACACTGTGGGAACTACTTTCACAACTGGCACTAACTGGCATCCTCTTTGGTAGCCCCAGCAGTGACCAGGGATGGTCTCCACACAGAACTGGCAGCAGACCTCTTGCTGGTGGTCCTTTCCCCTGGGCTGCCGTGGGGCTGCTTGCCTTACTCGTGCCTTGCTCTGTGGCTAGAGACTGCTGTTAGCCTGGCTGCCTGGGGATTACCTCTGCCTGGCAGCAAAGTAAGTGTGAGCTGAGACAACGTGATGCTTGAAGCAAACAGATTTTGAGGAATGGTTGCCATTTGCTACTCAATTTTTACTACGGACAAGAACCTTGGGGTAATACTCTCACTTTCTTAAATAACAGAAAAGAGAGAGAGAAAGAAGATATGGCAGCACAAATGATAGGAATGGCAGGAAAAAATGAGTCATCTGCAAGCCAGCAGGATCTGCCAGCACCCAGATCAGCCATCATCATTCGTCAGTTGCCTTGGTGAAGACTTAGGCACAAGGCTCTTTAAAGGCAAGAGAAAAGACTGGCTTGGCCAGCCTAAAATGAAGAAAAGCAGGCACAAAGATTTACAAGCTCTTGCCATTCAGAGCTCATGGGAAGTAATAGAGAGCAGAGCTAGGGTTAGTTATCCATGTCAAATTCAGCTCTCTTAGTTTTCTGACTGAATTGCTATTATCTAAATAATGTCTTATTTATAAATTATTATGGCCAAGTCTTCAGTGGGTGTGAGTCAAAAGAGCTGCTTCAGGCCATTTTAAGCCAACTGTCAATTTTCCTCTCAATATTGGTGACTCTTGAAGTAGTAAGGAAAAATGCCATCCATATTTCTGTTTGTTGTAGTTGCAGCATGAGAAAGTTGAGAGAAGAAGCAGAGCAGTGTTTTCTCCAGCTTCCTCCAGCACAGCATTTGAGCTCCTCACTCCCTAGTGTGTTTTTATCCCCACGACTCATTTGCAAAAGACTCCTTTAAAAGGAACAGTACAAAATATCACATAGGAAATATGGGGTAGAATGAGTTTTATGAGTCCCTTCTTGCCCCTCAGTTCTCCAGGAAAGGCCTTTTCCAGTGACATGAATAGTTCTGGTGAAACAGTTGCTTGAATATGGCAACCACAACCCTTTAGCAGTTTAGCAGTAGTTTACTTGTCAAAGTTCCAGCAGAACCATTTCTGATTCTAGACACATGACCAGAGGTACGCTTACACAGCAGCATCTGCCAAGCAGTTTACTAAGAAGGCAGTATGGCTTTCTCTGTTCAGGAGAATCTGCCAAAGCCCTGCCAAGGCAACAAATTTGCTTAGGAATTTGGCTCTCACTCTCCCAGCACACATGTTGTTACTTGCAAGCAAGTGGAAACATTTCCTTTTAATGTTCTCGCTCAGCTCCTTGGGGTCAGTACAGAGTCTGAGTCTGACCCCTTTCTTCCCTACAGTATTTAGGGCCTTGGCTTAGACTGCTGGCTCTTTGATTCTACAAATAATGCCATCTGCTGTCACGTTTTATTTGTTCTCCCACTGAGCTGTTTTTCTCCCAAAAGATGAGCCAACACCGTGGGTTGTCTGACAGATGCTGTGTTCTCCCACTGCACCACTGGCGAGTCTGTGTCCCAAAGCAATCCCACTCCTTCAAGCATTCCTGATGGCAGGTGGCCTGGTGGTCACCAGTGTGGTTGCACTGTTTGACTGCAGCAAGAACTGGCATATTCATGCAAGTTCTCCTTCCAGCTGACAATTGTCCCCAGTTCGTGTTTCTGTAGCACTGGAACTTGTTCTTTGTCAGGTATGCACAGCCTCAACTCGAAACTTTAAGAACAGTGCCTCATTGGCACCTTTCCATTGCAGAAATCTGGTTGTTAAGTTCACTTGCTCAGTGTAATATCTAAGTATTTTTTTAACTGACTCCATTTGCATTTGTAGCTTCCACCTTCTTTTGGTGCTTTCATGAACAACTGTCCTCCATCAGCTGAGACCCCACAAACCCTGGCTGTAACCCACCTGCTTTCTTTGTTGGCATATTTCAATGGAGGGTTTGCAAATCAATGCACGTTTTCCATTCCTATGCCAGCTGCCACATCAGTGGCACTCTTCTTTGTTTGGTATGACCTTTCTTTCCATTTTTGGTATGACCTTTCTTTTCTCTTTTAATTTTCTGCAAAATGTTTTCTTTCACATTCAGCTGTGGGGTTGGTGGTCCTTCACATGAAATCATTGCCTACTTAAACCTTGGGTTGAAATCTCTCAAAAATCTTTCAAGGCCTCTCTTGCTGAACTCCAAAACTACTTGCTTTTTTATGAAGGACTGCCTCATATTGTGGATACACAAGAGGGTGGGTTGATTTGAGGCCAAGGAAGCACTCATTCCACTTTTTTCCCTTCTTGAGATGTTGCCTGGTCTCAAGGACATGTATTCCACAGGCAACAGTCCCAATACCTTCTTTACAGGTCTTTTCCTCTTGCTCTATCTGGCTTTCAGTGCCATCAGAGTGCTCTTATAAAGGTTTATTTTCTTAACTCTGGGATCTCAGACTTGGCTTCTACTCACTACAGGGCTGAAGAATCTTAAAACACTTAAAATACACAGGCTTAAATACACACACACAGTGGTGAAGGAGGAGAATATTCTCTGTTGAAAGAAGTTCCAAATTTGAGCTATTATACATCTGTATAGAAGAGTCTGGAGATTCAGTTTCCACCAAGACTGTCTGGAGGTGTACAAGAAGACTCTGTGTGAAATTTTCTCTTTAGCCAGCATGTTAGTGTTGTGCAGTCAAGATTATTAAGTAAAGATTCTTTTTTTTCTTTCTTTCTTTTTCTTTTTTTCCTTCAGAGATCTGTCATGTGTTACTAAGCTCCAATTTTATTATTAGTGCTTCAGCCTGCATATGGTGCTTAAGAACCATTAAGCGAAATGCCAGAATTAGGCAGAGTCCTCCATTTAGTAGAGTTTGAAATAATTTTTTATTAAAACCTTTCAAATATGAAAACCAAAATGTTTCAAAAATAGGTAAATTAAATCTATTGTACTTTTGTAATCTTCAAGAGAACAGGAAAAAAAACTCACTTTAAGCAGACATGATTTTTACCATTCATTTTGAAGAAAGGGTATCTTGTTAAAGATTCATGCAGAACAGCAAGTAGCACAAATCACCAAGAAGTTATATAATAAGTGTACAGATATTCAAATCTGATGTTATTGATACTGAAAAGGTAATAAATGCTCAGAAGGAGTATTTCAAGGGATCTTGTCCATGCTTCTTGATACATCATAAAGAAACAAACCAGTATTGGGTCACTTAAAAAAGCAGGTATCTTTAAGTCACCTTCAAACAAAAGCTCTCACCATTTGGAAACAGTCCAACTATTCCAAATTCATTTCAGTTTGGAGATATGAAATTTCTTGGTCCTGTCTTGCTGTGACACAACTGCCACTGATTTACTCTTCCTCTGTGCTGCATAATGAAAGGGAAGGCAACAGTGGAGAAAAATAAAAAGCAAGTATTTTCTCAATCCAAATTTATTTTGTGACATTTGTGAAAGTGGAAATCCTGGTAACATCACTCAGAAGGGAAAAGGTTAGCTAACATTGAATATAGTCAGCATACAAGTAAGTTACTGTGGTTACACACAACAGAAGTGGTCACTTAGCTCAGTCTCCTGTCCCGTCTGAGCTGCCCCTCTGTGTCTCTCACCCTGTTACCCTTTCATCCAAGGCTTGAAACAAAATAGCTGCAAAGCTGTCTGTAAACGCATCCACCAAAACATTTGTTATTCCCTGAAGGCTACACTTCCCATCCCTGGGGGAAGACTGGAAAAATCCTCTTGCACCTACAGTTGCATTGATGTTAATCAAAGGATAATCTGTAGCAAAGTTGGAGTCTACCAGGTGGCTCAGTTCTCTTACAGCTCTCTCTTACAGCAGCCTCTTACAGCTCCCCTTCTGAGCAGCCTTAATGCAACCTGGATAATCAGTAAAAACACATCATCCTCCTTTCAATGCACAGAGACTCTTCATGCCAAAATACACTCTCATGTATCCTCGACTTCCAGTAACTCCACTGGCATGGTGAAATTGTACTGAAGAACATGATAGCAGAGACTGGCCCCTGGCTGAGATCTCATACTGGGGTAGGCAACAGCTGTGGGTTTTGGAGTATCAGGTTACTCAGAGGCCTAGCTGAAAGCTGAGACAGACAAAGTACTGATTGTGATTTTTAAATTTCAGGTTTTCATAATAAACATAGACACCTGCAACACAACACACAGTCTGTACATACTGCTAAAAACCTCTCAGCAAGTCACGTAACTAAGATTTTAAACATGCCTTAAGAGGAAGGGTGGAATAATAATCATGATCTTATGCAGAAAACAGAGCATATAATGGAATGGATACATTACTCCCCAAAAGAGATATAATTGATTTCTTTCCAATTTTTTTTTTTTTTTTTTGGGGGGGGGGGGGGTGTTGGGGGATGGGGGCGTTTGTTTTAGTTTGTTTTTCAAAATTGGAAGTGAACTAGATAACAAAATTTGTTGTCAGATCAAACAACAGAGTTTCTACCTCAAAATTTTAAAAATCCCCAAACTCTTTTTGTGTGCACTGCTCCTCAAGGTGATGAATGGATTTTGTGATAGTTGAGAGAAACCAATAACACTGAGTTCACTGGAGGCTGCCTGGTATCAAGCAACGACGACTATGAACATTTGATATTTTTCCTTTGTTTAAATATTTACTTAAGTATACTAACCTTAAATACTAAGCCAGCACCTACAAAGAAATATTTGGGAGTGTAAAATCACCACTGCTAATAAAAATAATAAATACTGTAGTATAATCATTGGAAACACTGACATCTTACTTTTTTTCAAAACATTGTTTAACTGTTAAAAATGGAAGGAGAAAGAAATGTTGGTCCTTCCCAAGAAAAGAAGGCTGTAATACACAGTTCTTAGTTATTCATGAAGCCAGTCTGTTTTGCAGTTTATATTACTTATGTTTCACTGAAAGTAAATAAATTTTGCATTTTAAGAGAGCTGAGCTAGATTAATTTAGACCAGATCAACTGTTCTTTTAGCAAGTTCAAATCCACAACAGATTTATTTCTTATAATCCAGTCTTGCTTAAACTCAAACACAGACTAGCATATCCCAAGCTTTCTGATGACATATATTGCCATATTTTGGACATGACAGATACCTGTAATTTTAGAGGACATTAATCCCACATGTATTATATTCCCTGTGGCAGTTTTAGGCTGATGCCTAGGAAATTTTCCACAGATTGAGTAGAAAGTGGTAGAATGTAATTACCATTGGATGCAAAAGAAAAATAATGATAAGGTTGAAATAATCCCATGGGTCTGATAACTAACATAAAGTTAGTTGTATAAATTAACTTTGTCTCTTTTTGGCTTCTTTGCTCCAGCAGATACTTGCTGGTTGCTTTTGCTTGGCTGTTGCTGACCTTGGCTGCATTCTTGTGGTGGCTAAGTACTAACAAGCTACCATCTGTTTTTCTCCTTTTCTTCTCTTGTCCCTTGCACAGAGGGAAAGGGAGCAGAGAGGGGGAAGATGTCAGTAACCCCATGGTTTGGTCCAGGGGGGTTCTAGTGTTGTTTATACATTGTAAATACATGCAAATATTGTATATTTTGTACATATTTATTGCATTTAATATTTCTAGATTGTAGCTTTGCTTGTAAATACAGCTTCATTTGCTTTCCAACTGAGCTGGTCTGGCAATTTTATTTTGGGGGTAATTTCAACCCACCACATTCCCACAGCATTTTTCCACATCGGTAGTGTTTATCTCATAAATTGGGTTTTTTTGGGGGGTCTGAGTGCCATCACATGGTTGCAAAATCAGGGTTGCTTATGCTCTGCTGCACAGTTAAAATCTCAGGCAAATGCCCCTGTTTTGAGCTACCTGGGTCTGATTGTTTATTTGCTGTTTCTTTTGAACTGTTATCTGTTCAGTTTGTGTCTGGTTTTGTGTAAGACTCTTTATGGAAGGTTAGCTACTATACCTGGATTTGTGTTCTACAAAATGTGGGCTGTCTCACAAATATTTTAATCTTTTATTATGAAGGATTCTTATGAGCCTGGTGGGAGTGCTGCAGAAGGAACAAGTGAGAATCCAGTACCTGTTTTATCTTCCCTGTACAATCAACTACTACACAGCAGTCAGATACGGGGGTGGGAGACTGCCAGAAGCGCAGGACAAAGAAGCTCATCTTAAGCACAGATGAAGGATGGTAACGTAGTTTCAAAGTGAAACTGAAGACCAAATCATAATTACGTTCAGCCCATATAACATAAGAATGACTGTAAAGACCTTGCAGATCTTTGCTTCCAAATGTTTTTAATACCTGACATTTGGGATAAACCAGTTTGTACCAGAGAGATTAGTATTTTGGGGTTTTTGGTGGTTTTGCTTTTGGTTTTGTTTTGAAAAATTGCTTTACAGAAGTACTTCTGTGAGTCCATATGTAAATTCTGCTTGGGCTGTTTTTTAGAAGAGTCATGAGAAAAAAGGGAAATGCCATTAAAAATGATCCAAATCTTCTGTCATTTTAGTAGCAGGCCATAACAATATGCAACGACGAAGCCCTCAGGAGACCATTGCAGCACATTGCTGTAGTTTTAGTCTAAGTTTTAATTCCTTTTTGCACTTCTTAGAATTAAGCACTCAAAGAAAATGTCACCAAATGATGACAGATCCACCTCCAACTGGAGATCTGGTCTGACTTAATGACTTAAAATAATGATCCTCTGCCATATGTTGAACATAACCCAAGGTTTTTAGCAAAGTGTGCCTTAGATTAAGTGAACAGTGTATGCTACAGCACCACTGAGTTATTTTTCTGAAGAGAAACAGCATTACTTCCGCTCTCCAATTGAGAGGAGTTTAGCTTTAGGCCAAATGAGGCAAAAAATTGGGGGTGGGCCCTTCAATGTGGTCTTTTTGCAAGTGGAAGGTGCTGCATTGTCTAGCCAGGGAGGTTTCCAGCTAGGAAGGTGTAATAAGGTTAGACAAAACCCAACTGAAAATACTGACTTTGGTTGTACATATGTAGCTACCCACTGTTCCGCTCCTGTGTGGAAGAGAAAGTCTACACACATTCTGAAATGCACAAAACAAGGAAAAGTGACCACTTACATACATGCATATGAATATGTGGCACATAAATTGGCTATGAAAACAATATTTCTGTTGTAATTATGCAACTAATGAGCACCACTTGGGATTTGAAATTTTTATGTATACATAAGATCTGTTTCAAATGTTTGCAAACCCAAATAAATAATGAAAGTTTCCTAATGTACTACTATATAAGAGCATATTTAGATGATTTTGGAAAAACATCTGAATTCCTGGTGATTGTCATGGCTTCAAAGGAAAAACTACTTGCATATTTGATGTTATTTTCTGCATTTTTAAAAACTCTCTAACAACATTTTTTTTTTCTCCACACAGCATAACATACAGTTCCTAAACACTTCCAGACATCATCTTTCCAATTGTTGCTCTTGGTTACTTCTGTCCTGGTTTGCTGGGATAGAGTTGTAGGTCAGCAGTGGTCTGAAGGCTGTTTGCAGTTTCAAGTCAGTCAGAACAGCTGACCTGGGTTGGCTACTAACATATCCCAGACCATAAATGTCACAGCTAGTACAGGGAGAAGTTTGCTGAGGATAGATGGCTCTCTTGCTTAAGCTCCTGCTCTGGCTCCTCTTCTAGCTCTTCCTGCTCCTGAGGACTGCCTTCTGATTTATTGTGACAACCATACATTTGCTGGGATGAATATAACTACTATACTTTATATTGTTATTGATACTAGGTTTGCTGTTTCACTTCAACCCATGAGTTTTCTCCCATTTTCCCGATCCCTCTGCTGGGGAGGGGTCATCGGCTGACAGAACAACTGCTTAAAATTTAGCTCCAGATATGGGTGAAATGTAGATGCAGTGCCACGGTACCTGTAAAACTTTTATTTTAATTAAGTCAAATATGTCTTCTCTCAGCTTAGCTGGTTGAATTAGCTCTCTCTAGTAATTCCAAGTGACTGCAGCGGGCTGGCAAGAGCTGGGCAGATCTAGTGCAAATTTCCCGTCTCTGTAATTCAAAAAAGGCTTCTTTCCTGGCTTCAGTTTGGTTTAATGAGAAGTTTATGAATCCTTCCCTTACCCCTTCCAGCATGCAAATATGAACATTGCTGCAATCTGGGGCCATACCACCACAGCAGCAGCAAGGTGCTGTTTTAATCGTGGGTGATTTGGTTGAACAGGGAGTGATGGGTCTAGAAACCCAGAAGCTAGATGCATTACTGTGTCTAATCTTGATTCGAGATTAGTACATCTAATGTCATGATTCAAGCAACATCAGAGGTCATTGAAAGAGGGCTCTGAAACAGACTTGTGGAACTCTGAGTAGTATAGCCTTACCCTCAGAATAGCTGCAACAGCACAGATGCATGAAATATACCTGTGTCAAATTAAAAAGGATGTGCGTGCGTGTGTGTGTGTGGTGATGGAGGTGTAGACTGAGTGAGACTATTCATTCATGTATACATATAAAAAAAGGCTACCTCCAAAATGCCTCACCAACCTCTACATTTCACATTGTCAACATGCAAGGACAAAAGATTTCTATATCTGTCAATTCCTATAGAAAAGTCATAAGGGACATGAAAGAAGACAAAATCATTTTAAAAGAGTACATCAGACTTCTGCTGAATTCATCCATCTAAAATCTACTATGTAATAAGAACAAAAATGTTTCAAGCCTTTTTGTAGCTATCAGAAGGCTTCTGATCCATTAGATATGAAGCACCATCTGCAGTTCTGTTTCTAAGATCATTGTGTTGCTTCAGGTTATCTGAGGATAGCAAAGATCTCATCATGTGATGCTACATAAAGTGACACAAGATGCCCTCAATCACATAGCACGAAAAGCATAAAGAAACCAGGTTTGTTGTTCCTTTGTTTTTAAAGTGAGTGGGAAAATTGTAGGTTCCAAAGATGACTCAGAACAAATTATATCCTTGTATGAACCCTTCCTTCTCTCTTCTTTCTCCTCGAGGTCATAAATGTTTCTTCACCACAATGAACAGAATCAGGCAGCTTGTTTCAGGTAACATGAATATTTGGTACAGGGATGATTAGAATGGATTTTCACAATTTTAAGTTAAAATATGCTTAAAAATCCAGAAAGCTAAAGATTAGGTATTAATCTCAATTCATGGGAAGGCATTCTTTTATTGAAAGACACCAACTGTTTGCGATTATTAGTTATTAGTTGTGATAACACCAATGTCACTATTACTAAGGCATAATACATCATTTCTACTGTGCATCACAGCTCTGTGTTCTGCTTTATAGGCAAATCAAAGACAATGCCCCTATCTTGGAAAGCTTACAGTCTTGGAGAGGGTAGGAAAAAATCCTGCAAACCATTATTTCCAGATGAAGTGCTCACAGAGTCATGTATCAGACACTCTGGGTAAAGCCTAGGAGATACTTGGATGTGAAATGATAATAAACAAAAAAAATCACTTGTTTGTTTTGTTAGACCCTCACAATCTCTGAGACCTTTTTTAAAAAAGTTTCTGCAGCTGAAGATGAGAGTAGAAAATTGTTTATTGATTTGGTTGATGAATTACATGTTTACAGGGAAGCTTACACAGGAAGCTCTGAAGGGAAAGAGCAGATGTAAGATATGGACTGATGTGGAATCTGAACAGGAAAAAGCCAGGAGGGGGTGACCATGGAGTGGACAGAGTGGAGAGAATGATTGGCACAGGGAGATGTAACTTGACAAGGAGAAAAGCAGACAGAAGTGAGGTAGTGCAGGCCATAGATGAGACATGAAAGTGCAATTTGAAGTGAAAAGTTAAAGAAAGGTACTGACAGGAGACAAAAAAAAGGAAGATCAGAGAGGGAACACATGGTTCCAAGTAATTCAGATTTTAAAAAATGGCGGGTGATAAAGCAAGAGGCCTGGTAACTGTAGGCTGTCAAACTTAAGGAATTAAGTATTAAGGCTTTAGGGCTGGGGGAATAAAAATAATAATGAATATAGAAAGGGATCAGCAGATCCCAGAGGGCATGTGGAAAGGAAGGCTAGCAAGGCCAGCACAGCTGCCCATAGCTGCATGAGAGATGAGGTCCAACCTCACTGTATAGTCCATTCTCACACTGATGCCAACAGTCTTGGGGTCAGAGCCAAAATATGAAGGGAGAGAAAGGCCAGGAACCGGTCACAGAATAAAAGGAAAAAAAGCTGAAAGAGACCACTGTGGCACTCAAGTCTGATGGCCAGTCAGCCATCAGTCTGAGTCTGAAGGCTGCAGTCAGCAAGATGATATTGACTACCTGGCACCTGAAGCAAGTTGCATGCTCAGGTGGGCACACAGAGTGTAGATGAGAGGTTCACAGAAGGGAAGGAAGCTCATAAAAGATTTTCTAAACAAGTCAATGTGAGGACAAAAACATAATTCAGAGCTGGACACTTCTCACCACTCACACTTGATTTTGGGGCAGAGACTCTGAATACCATCAGTCCTCTAGGGGCTGGCAAATTAAAGGTAAGACAGTACTGATCCCTGTTGAGCTGTATCGACAGTCCATCAGCCAGAGAACTCCAAGAACAATGGGTGATGGAGAGAGACAGATGGTATTCCACATAATTTCCTATATTGCTCTGTGAAATCAGTTGACAAAATGTATCAGCAGAAGCAAAACATGTCACTGACAATTTTCGTACTAGGATGCAGAAAGATACGCCCACAAGTATTTCAGATCAGAGCTGTACTAACTGAAGTTCTTCTTTGATTTTAAGTTATGTGCTGTTAAAAGTTCAGAAAGGTGTTGTACCATAGTCCATCAAAAACAGGACACCTGAGAATATCAGTGCTATTGATAACCAGAATAGAAATTTATCCTCATTATATTGACCTTATTTTTAGCTGTCACCAAACCAGCATGTAGATTTAACAATAAAAAGAAACCACTACAATGCTGAGAGTTCCTTCACTTCTGCATGCCTAAGGCATTATGATGACTTGCTTTGTGAGGATACTTCCTTCAGAAGAAAGCAGATATGTTAGTGTCATGTATTATTATGATAGTAATGAGAAGTGGAGCACGACCTCACTGCCTTTTGTTTCCTAGAGAGGAGAATCATTACTCAAGAGGATGATTCGTTGTTTGTTTGTTATTTAAGAACTTGCAAACGTTTAGTTAGTCATTTAAATTTATCACTTGTCTCTAAGAAAGGCAAATGTGAATACCTTACAACAATGAAGACAGTCAGACACAAATCAAATTTATGGACTGACTCTCCTTACAGTTTGTAAGCCTCTGGCTTGCCCTTCCTTTTATGCAAAGGGTCAAGCAAAGTAGAACACTCTATGCCATAAATCTCACTAGGCCACAAGAGGGAGCAGCTTTCAGAGGTGCAGCCAGGCACAGAAAGGGTGATAAAACACCTCCAATTAACAAAAATAAACCGGAGATCCTCAGTTTCAGAAAAGAACAAGGAAAGAGTGGCACTCTCCCAGTCAGCTGAGCAGTACTTCGAAATTTGTTGTACATAACCAGCAGACTCAGCTTTCATGTTTAAGTGGACAGCTGATAAATATTTACACTTCAAAAATGACTCAGTTTAGCAGATATTCCTTGTTCATTTTCAAACGCTTCTCCTAGTGGAAGACAGAAGTTGCAACCTTAGCATCTCAAGCCAGGTAAGTGTAGGGTCACTTCTCTGGAAAAGAAATGTTGTCTTAAAGAACAATGTCAGGTGAAGACAGTGCTATAAAAATAATCAACAAATGAAGACACAGACCATGTCTCTAAGCCACCTGCTTTATTTCAGCACCTTCTGTAACACAGTACTTCAAGGCTGATTTTCCTTCCTTTTAAGAAAACAGCAACCACGCACACACACAACAAAAAATACAACTGTCCTCTGTGGCTTTCTCTCTGTTCATTTAAGCATACTGCTGTGAGTTGAAGACTATTGCAATGGATATTACCTCTTGTAGGAGCCATTAACTCAGAAAACTGGATTTTTCTGCATCAGGTGAATCTGCATGCCCAGCCAAACCACTGTCCTCCTCACTCTGCCACATAATCACATGCTGAAGCAGCATTTTTGTATCAGGCAAGTAAAAGCAAACTGTTGTGTGGTATCTTGAAAGACACACGTTTCTCTGGTAGAAACAGGTAATGGTCTCCCCTCACATCTTTGCTGGCACAGATGCTTCTAATGGGATGGAGTTAAAATGCTTTTTGAAACATCACTGGTTAGTCCTCATTCAGCCCATAATGTATCCCCTTTTTCTGGACTGCAGCTTTCTTTAGAACACATCAGAATATAATTAGAATGTTTTTTCCCTTTCTCTGAATATGCACAAAGAACAGGGAAGGCTCTGGAGGACATTTGTCTCTTAAAATGTCACATCACTCTATCTGCAATCAGTGTGAGCGTGTGTTGGAACAGTGTCCATGCCTGCTGCATGGATGTAAAGCCTTGTTTTGCTTTAGAGGCAGTATCCTAACTGCTCTCATGCACACAAATGTCAACAGGCAGATGGGCACCACTTCTCCCTATGCTCACTGACTCATTTGGAAAAGGTACCTGAGTGGTAGAAGTATTCAGTGTACACTTGTATCTCACCCCTACACGCAGGGCAGATCTTACTGCCATACCTGAAATAATGCAAAAGGCTGGGCAGTACATATGCAGTCAAAGTGCACTGATTAAGTTTAACAATTCAAGTTCACATTAGGTATTAAACCTAATTGCACTGTCTAAAGACTAGGTTATAAATGTGTTGAGCCCCTGAGTTCAGTTTATGGAGTAGAGGAACAAAGGAAGAGATGACAAAGACGTAACACTAAGGCTTATGGTCCCTTTGTGATCTTCATTCCCAAAGCAACAATTTTCACTTCTTCCACACACTATAGGAAGGACTTGGTGTCTAAGAGGAATGCTTTGCTGGTGTGAAATGCTAGGACAGCTACATCTAAGTTATGCGGATGTATAAATCACAGCTACATTCAGATGGGGGTCTCAGCTGTGGCTCCTGTTTTGGAAGCAGGTAGTTAGGCTTCCTTGAAACTGTATTTCAAGGAAGAAGGTCTTTCTTTGTACTCTGTTGCATGCATATGCAGACTAACTCAATGGTCCTGGGAGCAGGAACTTACCTGATGACAGAGACCAGATTTCAAATTCTCTTTTGGATTGATTCAGAGCAAGGACTCAGATGCAGAACTCCCATTCCCCAATCCATGCCCAGATGAGCTTTCTTCTCTTTAAGCTATATAAATCCCTTTGTATGAATAATTAAGTATTCATCAGGCCAGAGAGGAGAATAGGAAACGTAAAGGGAGGGATTCTCCAGCCAGCTAGTTAGCATGCTCATCTGGGATGTGAGCAAGTCAGGTCCAAACCACTGCTGCAAAGACTGGTTAATTATTCATACAAAACAGAACAGCTTCTATAGGAGAGAGGGAGTGCAATTATCCGACAGATTGGCAGTGGTTTTACTCTCCTGGGATGTGGAAGAGCTGAGTTCAAGCCTCGCCAAATCAGGGTGAGGGAAGTTTTGAGAACGGCATGTTACTTCACAAGTTAATGCTAACAATTTGTTGAGTGGAGAGCACACATGCAGGTGATTCTGGTAAACTCCAGATTCACCTCTCCTTTGTACAAGTCCTCTCCTACCATAAAAAAACCCCAAACCAAACCAAAACCCAAGCAAACAAAAACCCAACCCCCCCAAAAAACCTGAACAAACAAAACAAAAAACCGCCAAACAACAGAAAAGCCAATCCCTGCAAAAACAACAAACCCAAAATTCCTTCTTTGTTTTCTAACACGAAACCCCTTATTTGCTGTTTAAAAGTAGGTTGTACACTAAGCAAATATTCTAATTTCCTTTAGAGTAGTGGGAGGGGGGAGGGAAGGAAGGTCAAGGACGTTTTCTGAACGCAATTAATCTTACTAATAAAAATTTGGTGAGAAAATCTCTCTCCAAAAGTTTTAGCTGACGATGAAGGAACCTAGATATCCAATTGGAATGCAGATCTATGTCTGCAAGATATATGAAGTCAGCTTAGAAAAACCTCACTCAGGTTTTCATGCTGCACCTTGCATTGTGATGCAGTCACTCATGCAGCAAAAAAGGTGCCCTGATGCTCAGCACTAAGCAGCAGCAGACCCTCCTCTGGGGCCATGAGAGCCCCAAGCCTCACTAAGTGGCACACGCTCTCCTTGCAGTCCTCTCTTCATCAGCCATCTAAAATTGCTCCTTCCTCTTTGCTCCCTTACTTGGGTATTTTGTTGTTTTTTAACCAGGCTTGAAATAGACTTCACAACAGCCAGCACTTTTTCTGTAGCCCTACACCTAGAACTATGAAACTGTTGTTAGCTGTGTCAGTGTGAGCAAACCATCACATTAGCCTACAAAGAGGTGGTATAACTGAGTGGTACGTGATTTGGTTTTGATTTTATCAGTTTACCAGAAAATCCTAATTTATATGGCAATGTCATTTAAGAGAATGGTGTAGTCTTTCCTTGGTGCTTGTGGAGAAAACGCCAGTTGAATCAATGAGTGATAGTATGCACATCCCACTGACATTAACAAGGATCTGATCCACCCAATATGCTTGTGGTAGCTCTCAGTGACACTAGCTCAATGTCCTCCAGATGGGGAAGCCACAAGTGAGTAGAATCAAAAATTTTTTCTAGGTTGTTTTCAAATCAAACAAGTAATAAAGTTGCATGACTCTGTAGCCTGCATCATGTCTTTACATGTGGTATCAGAATGTCATTGTCACCTCACAGTAGATGGGGCAGGGGTTTCTCCTCACAGTAATGTTTCCTAGGGAAGCGTGATAGGGAAAGAATTTTGGCAGGAAAGATCCTATACAGTAATGCCATCCAAATGTAGAGATGTCGCAGCATGAGAAGCAAGGGAAGCACCTGAGTTTCACCAGTGGCAATATGGGTGTAGGATTTGGGTCAGAAAACATACTGGGCTTTGGGCTGTTGCCTTGTTTGGCCTCCAAGAGATGGTGCATGTGTATCTTGAGGCACTCATGAAAAGGAGTAGAAAGGCTACTTTGACACATAAAATGACAATTAGTAAATACTCAAATACAAGAAAATAAACCAGAAAACCCACACTTCAGTATCTGCAAAGCTTAGCCATCCTAAAAATGTCTATGTCTAGTTGCCAGCAGGAACACGATCTCAGTTCTGGCTGTACATTGGCTCTGCAGGATACATATTTTTGCAGCTAAGGTTAAATCTCCTTTCTAATGCTTCTTTGCACCATAGCCTAATAGATGGGCCTCTCTCTTCACAGGCTGCACATGAGTATCTCATTCTCTGCTCCAGCATACAAACTTGAAAGCTACCAAGGGACAACAGACCTTAACTTTGGTGGGTGTGTTTTAAAGAGTAGGAGCATGGCTCAGTTTGGCAGCCAAAGACTCTGAAAAACAAGTAATGAAAGTGCTGTGATCAAGGGAGAAACAGCAGCTCAGACACAGCTTTGCTGCACACTTGATGTTGGTGAACTCTCCACAAGGACCTCCTCGGTGTATGTGTTGCTGTGCCTCAGCTTCCAGATGCTGAGCCTTGGCTTTCGTTGTGGGTCTCTGATTCATTCTTGGGGCAATAAGCTTCACTTTCAGGAACCATGAAAGAACTGCCTTGTCTTGACTTTGGTGATTCCATCCATGTCATGAGACAAAGCAAATCTGTGTCTCTGATCCTGATGTTGGTTCTCCCTCACAGTAATGCATACTCCCTAAGCCACTGACACAGAAAAGTATGTTATGGTAACTTTCTTTCTTTCTTTTGTACTTTTTCTACCATTCAAAAATTACATAAGCAGCACAAAGGCACAATACACACTTTTTTTTTTTTTCCTGTAGAGCTGTATAACACAAGCTGCACAGCAGATGTGTTCAGGAAACAGTTTGTGGTTTTGCTTAACCTACAATTTTATGAACATTGCTACACAATTTTTATGATAGTAAATAGTTAACATGAAAATTAACTATATTCCTTCATTTGTGTGCCTGGTTTATAGAAATAGTGTACATCTCTTTTCCTACACGAAGCTGAACACATTCAATTATCAGTGTAATTACAGAGCAATTCTCTCTGACATCATGTGATTTTATTAGATTTGAACAATGTACGTGTATAGTTTGTCTGTTTTTAAATAGCTACCACATTGCTCACCCATTCTGTTAGTTGTATAACTTTATTTAACATTCCCTGTCTCCACATGTTCCTCAATTTTTTTTTTTTTTTAAGTTTTCTCTTGAAGGAAATTAGTGGCAATAGTATTGTTTTCAACTCAGAGCTGATTTCCAAATGCTGTTCTTCAAGCAGGTATGAACCACTTCTAAAAGCACCCCCGAATAAATTAAGTATCTCTTGTTACACAGAGTGCACTAAGGTGGAATTGTGCATGGCATGACATTATCATTATGTTCCTTTGTTCACAGCTTTTTACTGCATTCAGTCTGCCCCTTGCCTTTGAAAAGCAGGGAGGGAGCTCTCTGTGCTTCCCAGCTGTGCTCTGAAGGTGCGACCTACTTTTGGGTAGCTCTGTCAGTAGATATCACCCCAAAACACTAGCCTTCCAGTGCCATTGAATAATTTTTGCCCAGAGCATTTTGCCAGCTCACAAAGGAAAGCTCTCTGCAATCTCTTGCAGATTCATGCTGATGTTACTCTTCAAGACTGCTGCACTACGATCTGAGCTACTTGCCTTGGTCATTGTTGAAATTATACATAACATTTAATCTTTGCTTTGTGGGGATTCACCTAGCAGGTGTTAGTGAAAGCAAACTCCCCAAATGGTATGTTACTGTCACCATCCACTTAGAGGAGAATGGTTCTAGCATTTCATGTATATTTTTGCACAGTGATTTCTTTCCTGAAGGGAAAAATCATGAAAAAAAAGGTCTGTCAAATGCTTTCCCATAACATCTACATTGCTTATGCTTCTGTTCACAGACCCTACTTCTGTGTGTTTCAGTTTGTGTTTATGTCTTTACTTGACCTTGTGTGAACGATCTGTTATTTCAGCTGGTTTTGTCCTAGGTTTTTTTGTCTGTTTGCTAATCAATATGAATGATCCGACCGAATCCAGTGACAATGCCATTACAATATAAGCTTGGTAGCTGCATGGTTACTGATTCCTGGTGGTTTCCAAGAAGTTAATCCAGACATCTACCAAACTTTTAGAGAAATATTATTCTGATTTCGGTTTTATTGTCAGTGGATGTAATAGGAAAAACTACATTTCTCTTATGTGCCTATTGCTTTATCAAACCATGTAAGAGTTTGTTGGATCTTTTAATAGTTGAGCTCTAAAGACAGATATCAAAAAACACTCTATGTCATATGTTCTATATTCAGTGTGGCACTGTGATAGCTGTCCTTCCTTTGTATATTCTGCATCATTCTCCAAGCTTCCCTGGAAAAAGTCCATGTTTCATAAACAACCCCTATACACAGATTGCACCAGAGAATGAAGTATTGCTGGCAGCCATGCCTGAAGTCATTCAGTCAGGCACAGCAAAGAAGTTAGGCAGTGAAATTTTATTTCATTTCTGGTGCCACACTAAGGGATGCACTCAAAAATACATTTGCAAGACATAACAGCAGCTTTATTGAATCTACTAAGTTATGAGATATTCTGCATGTGCTAACATTGCCATTGATGACAACAAATAATTATGCATGGACATAGCCTACACCATTGCCGATATCTGGAACTCACAAGAACACTGTTTCCCCCTTCCTAATGAGTGAGAGGTTTCTGGCTGCTTGCTCAGATTATTGAAAAAAGCAGAGGTCAAACAGAAAGCCAAGCCAGTGTAAACCAGCAAGAAAAATAATTGTGCCTTCTCTGAAGGTGGTAGGTTACTGCAGAAGTTTTCATTTGTTCAACCCAGTGTTATTTTAAAGAAAATATTAATCCTGAAGTGATAACATCTACTCTGCAATGCTAAGTGGCATTCAAACTAAGTTCACCATCCATATACCCTGCTTACCTGCTGCAGTTTTTGGTCCTGTTTGAGGCTGTTCAAATAGTTTGCTCAAGGAAAGCCTTACATGTGTAGTAAGTATTAAAATGCACTCTAGGACACACTATCCTGTATTGTGGATGAGCCTCAGAAGTGTCTGGCTGGCCAGTCACTTGCTGTTGTGACATAGTCATGTCCTGGGAGCACAAAACCACTTGCCACATGTGCCACAGTGTCTGGTAGGAGCCTGCACTTAGACTGTGCTTATGCTGTCCACCAGGATATTGTGAGGAGATAGAATAGGACAGAGAATGCTTTATGCCTTTTCCAGGCTCACATAAAATCAGGCAAAGGCAACAAAACTCAAAGCTACATAAGACATGAAGCATTACTTTTGCTTTCTGGACCTGCTCTTTCTCCATCCATTAAAATCCCCTGGGTTTATGTGTATTACAATTTCTGCACAGAATGCTGTGACTAGTGAAACAGTACAAGATATCTTAAAAGAAATTGTACCATTTTCTTACTGCTTAAATTATGTGAAAAGAAATTATGTGATCCTGTGGTCCTGTGAAAGACAGGACATGAAAACCTAAACCTTAAAAATTTGCCCAAGTTAGAATTATTATGATTGCTTGTTATGATCCAGTCACTACCTCCATGACTGACACCTTTTTCCAGAGTCAACCCTGATTCTGAGGTATATATTGATGAAGGGAGCAGAAGCTCTGGTAGGGTCCAAGACCTACATCTCAGAAAGGTGACCAAAAAAACCGTATACAATTCATCTGTTATTAGAGTGTTACTCTGTTATTGCAGTATTCCTCACCTATTATTAGTTTATTGCTAAACATGCTGAAGCCAGGTGCCAAGGCTGCTCATGAGGCAATGGAAAAATGAAATCAGTTTCCTTCATATTTTCTACCATCTCTGCTCAGCATGGACAGGCCTGAATTTGTTTTTCACTGAGTTTCCTCAGAAATGTCTTCAGGTGTTACAATGACACACTGATGTTTTGTGCAGAGAATCTAAGAGGCCTTTAAAGCACAGGGTAACTGAAAGGCTGATGTATTCTATATAGTCTGTTATGACAACAACATTTCTGATTGACTGGAAATAATTCTCTGATGATATCACTAAATCAACCCTGGTTGAGTATACAAACTACTAGGATTTGAGGCTTTGTTCAGTCTAGAAAAATACCAAAAGGTGAGAAAGGGATCTGAAGCACTCATGGATAGGCAGAACAAATTGTCTTCATTAAAGATTTCTCTCAAACTACCACTCACGAATTAAAATATTTGGTCATATGGGCCTTGCATAGGCAAAACTCTTACTTGCTTTCACAATTGCTTCTTAATATAAACCATTTCCACACATGGACCTCTCTTTCTACATCTGTGTTGTTAATACCTTGCCACTTGCACTCATGTTCCTTAAGGCAAAACTCTGCTTTTGGTTACACAAGTGAAAATGCAGTAGCTTTTTCTCTGTATTAACATCAGCTTAGTAAAGAGCAAAATTTGATCTAAAACTCTGAAACAATTCATCTATGTTCTTTTTTTGCTTGTGTGTCAACAGAGTATAATGAATACCCTGCCAGAAGTCTGGTAAAAGGTATCTTCAAAATTCCTGTGGAAAGAATTGGAATACAAAACCTGCTCTGAAAGGGATTGTTTCCAGCAGTGTAGCAAATTTCATGGCTGATAACACACACATCTACCAGCAGATAAGCAAAGAAAATATGCTTGCGTGATTAAATACATCTCTGATGCACTGCACAATGCACGAGTTGCGCTTTTCCATTCTTTTAATTTTAGAGCTACTTAACAATGGTGTTGCCATTGGATTCAACAAATTTCTGTTAGCTTTTTTCCTGAACAAGTCTTGTGTGCAACTACGCACTTCAGATCATGTGATGTCAGAAGTGATGCCTGAAAATCCAATGGCAGAGACTACACAAGCATTTCAAACAAAATTATGGTTCTGCTATGGTCTTAATATGGAGTCGTCCCTAGGTGAAGTGAAGCCATCGTGAGCGGAGGTTTGGCCACTCAGCTCACAATAAGCAGCTTTCTAACACCATAAATGTCATAGTGCTTGCACATGACAACTAAATTGCTTCAGTCACTTCTGACACAAAGCAGAAGTAGCACTTAAGAACATTCCCCAGGATCTTTTCAAGTTTTCTCTTGAAGATTTTCAAGAACATAATATAGAATATTTAGTTTTATTTTCAAACTTTAATGTAACTTTAAGTAGTAGATTTTACTTCAAGTTATGCATACAATTTTTTCCTAAAGAAAATTGTCTTCAGTCTCTCATTCTGTTCTTCTAATTTGCATAAATCTCCGTCAGGTAATGTAAACCAAAACTATCAGTAAAAGTATGGAAGTGACAATAAACAGAAAGCGAAGAGTTTTATGAATCCAATTTAAGATAATCTTGCAGAGAAAGGGAGGAGGTTTATCTGAACACACTCTTCTGGTTTAAGCTCCTTTCCCAGGACAATGATTTCAGGAAGTTCTAGTTCCATATAATACATATATCTCCATATAATATCTCTCTCTCTCTCTCTCTCTCTCTCTCTCTCTCTATCTATCTATCTATCTCTCTATCTCTCTATCTATCTATCTATCTCTCTATCTCTCTATCTATCTATCTATCTATCTATCTCTCTATCCATCCATCTATCTATCTATCTATCTATCTATCTATCTATCTATTTATCTATCTATCTACCTCATCTATCTATCTATCTATCTATCTATCTATCTATCTATCTATCTATCTATCTATCTATCTATCTATCTATCTTTATCTCCAAACAGATATTTGTCATTGAACAAAGGACAAAAGGTCAGAAAATCCATGCAATTGCAATTAGAGCAATGCTTCTAATGGGCCATTTTTGACCCAAGGGAGGTTGCCAACTGCCTTTGATTTGAATTGATGAGGATGCAGTGTTGAAGGCATCTCAGAGATAATTCTCTGACAAATGGGTTTATGCAGTTAAACAAGCACATTTGTGAGCAGCACTTTTGTGCAGAAAAGAATCAGCAGAAAAGAATCAGCAGAAAAATCACTAATTGTTGTGAGTCATCTCTCATGTTCTGCCAAAGACATACTGGTGTATGAAATCTCCCTTTAATTCTCAAATAAATGATCTACACCATCTTACATGTACAGATATTTAGCTGTCACCTTCTCCCTGTCTATTATCTGCGCTCTTTCCCCTCCTCCCTCTGGTCCAGTTATGTTAGTGTTTATTAGAAAATTCCTTGTCCTTTCAGAGATACATTTTGAAATTTCCTTATGTTTTCTCTATCTTAGGAGTTATTTTTTAGTACTAGTCCTAAAAAGTTCATAAGGTCCAAGCACCATTGAAAGACACTCAAAGGTTTCACTTTAAAGATTGTAGTGACAATTTAATTTTTATTTCTGCACCATTAGGAAAAAAAAATCCCTGAGAATCAGAAAAGTAAAAATACTTAAACTGCTTCTAAAAATGCATTTGTTATTTAATTTCAAATTAATTTGTTGATTCAGAATTGTTTTGTGACTGTCCTATTGCTTACCTTATTTTCCTTTACTTCAGGCTTGTCATATTTTTACAGAGTAATAATAGACATATTCTTTAAATTTTGTTTTTAAATATACTAAGGGTGGATGCTACATAGTAATTCCTGAACCATCTTATCTTTAGATCAAACTATCTCAAATTCATGCAGTAATCATAAATTCATAAATTTTGACACTTATGTTTTGGTATATAGAATAAGAAGATGAGCAAGGATCCAGTGCACTAAGAGGAGAACAGCTGCTTTCAAATATCTTTGAATATTTTTTTCTAGGACACTAAAAACTAGCACAAGAACGTTTGTAAAGTGAGCATGTCTGTAATATTCTGCTTGCTAGGTTCCAATTTACAGCACATCATCACTGTGGCTGATCATGAAAGACTTCCAAAACGATTTCTGAAGACATGCTCCAACTGCATTTAAAATGCTGACGTGCTAAACTAAATCCAATTGAACTGATCTGAAAGGACAAAATATGAATTATTTTTTGAGATTATTCATGCAGTCAACTATATATCAGGGTACTTTTGCCATATTTCTACAAAAAACGTTTGTTGGAAATGTAAGACTGAAGTTTTTTAATATGAGTAATGCAATTGTGTGAATAACTTCCTAGAGCTTACCACGAGAAATTTTGCTTTCCTGTAGGGCAGCTTGCACTGGTTTGTAGTTTTCAAATTGTTGTTATCCATACACTTAGGCAATTCTTTCTGGATCATGAACTTCTAGAAACAGGAAAACTGTGTTCTGTGCTTGAGGCAAGTGATGACATACATAAATGACAGATACGCATCTTAGCTAAAATTCAGGCATACAAATATTTATTTTCCTTTTCAACTGTGGTCTTATTCCTGAGTTATATCTTCAGTGTTTCAAGTGAGAGAATCTCAAATGCATAATTAGTTGAAAATACTTTCCCAAACTCATACAAAAAACCCATGCCATGTTAGCTTCAGCTAGAAGCCTGCAAAGGGAAAATAAGTTTGTGGGTTTTTTTTTTTTTGTTTGGGGTTTGTTTGTTCGTTTGTTTGTTTGCTAACAAACAAAAATGCTGTTTGAATGCTAGCACATTCTACAGCATATGTGTTCCATTTGGCAGGGTTGTCTTATCCTCTTGTCTTCAAGACTAATCACAGGTGGAGGCTGGAGTAAAGTCTGGCCTGGTGCTATCTAGTAGCAGAGTGAGTACTTTTCTCTCTCTCTCTCTCTTTTTTTTTTTTTTTCTCTCTATTTTTTTTTCTCTCTCTCTTTTTTTCTGATTGCTGTTGGATTTTGATTATATGCTACAATTTCAGATCCAGAGCAAACTATCAGGTTAATCTGTCAAGTATATTAAGAATGTATCACTTGCTTTTCTGCAGGGAATACAGATTGCCATGTCTATGTGAGCGTGTGCTCCAAACTTCAGGGAAGAGTTGAACACCACCTCCTATGACAAGCTGCATGCCAGGATCTTCAGGGACTGAGAGATGAAAGACATGTATCACATGCTTCTGAAAAGAGGGAAGCAGAAAGTACCTGAGATATGGCAAAGGTTAAATAAGGTCCCACTGCTCCACTGTGAGACATGGCTAGGCTGCACATGTAGCTACATCACAAGGTCACCTGGTCTTCATAGGCTCTTCAGTGTCTATTGTCTTGCAGTTCATGGGGGATTTAGCCACACAGATCACGAGGCATGGGTGTAATGCTTGCACAGTTTGTGAGTCATGGATTGGTCACTTGGCTAGTGACTTGGGTAACCAGGTTTCTTCAAGTGATAATTGGAGGGAGTTTGATGTCTAGGACCTCTTCCTGTGTTCCTAAATTCTCATTTCTTTGTGGAAGCCCTTGTGCAGACATCATCTTGATTTTGAAGTTGCATCAGGATAATTGCATGCACAAATGGATTTCTTTGCCTAACACTAGCTGCATAATCTAGTAAATTTCATCCCCATATGCTGTTATTCAGCCAACCACTCACTCAACACTTGCCACAGCTCCTTTCTTAAGTCCTTGATGTTTGGATGCCCCTTGCATGCTGTTCTGCTCTCACATGTGCCCAATGAAATTTGCACAGGTGTGTTTGGAGGATGTAGGGTGAGAGAAAAGCAAGGTGTACTATCAAAACAAGAAGCAAGGGTGGAAATAAAATATGAGAATTCAGACAAAGAGTTCAATAAATATTACATCCATTCAAAACCAAAGCAACAAAACCCAAAAACAACAAAACCCACCAAAGTGTCTTCTACAGTCTTCACAATTTTACACTGAAAGAGCTTGTCATCCTCCTAACTTTTTCAAAGCAAGAGGCTGCTTAACCCTGTTAATCACTGAACAGGTTTGAATGAATCTCTAAGAAAGCTAAGGCGCTTGTGGTGACAAACTATTCAAAATATCATCTGACAAATAAGAACCCTTAAAATAAATCTTTCATACACATATCCCTCTTCACGGCTACGTTCATCTGTGTTCGGTCAGCAGAGACAGTGTGTTTGGAGCTGATATTAGGAAATATTTCTTCACTGAAAGGGTTATCAAACATTGGAATAATCTGCCCAGGGCAGTGGTGGAGTCACCGTTCCTGGAGGTACTTAAATAATGTTTGGACCTGGTGCTTAGGGACATGGTTTAGTGGTGGCCTTGCGTGCTGGGTTGAACTTTGTACTGGAGGATATTGAAGGTCTCTTCCAAACAAAGACATCCTGTGATCCTGCAGTTCTGTGAAAGAAAGGCCTTAAGTTGACACAAATTTTGCAGGTGAATGTGCAAGTGTCTGGGGCATAGGCATACGGTACTGCATTTTGGGTAAAAGGCAGGCTTTGAGGAAGATCCTTAACTTTGTGCTGAGAAGTGAGAGTACTCTTCAGAGTGTTCAAGGGAAAGAAATTTGATTTTTAAGTCCTATGTATTTAGGGCTATTTAAAAATCAATACCATTTCACACAGACTGTTCAACAGTGCCACAATAAGGGAAACAATTGGTAAAAATAATAATATAAAGAACATAATGCATCTGATTAAACTATACTTAAGAGACATTAAGTAAAGAATCCTGTGCTAAGATTCCCTTTTGTACATGTCTCTCTGCTTCTGAGAAAGATAATCCATGGACACTGTGCCAGAATTAATTAAGTACCCAATATCATGGCAGAAACTTTTCTAACCACTAAGTAGTGCCTGAGCCCCTTTTTGGGCATCTTAACTTGCCTTTGCCTGTGTTTTTTTAAACTCCACTGGCTATCATTTCTTTCCCTAGAAGTGTTTGCATTTGATTACTCTCTCAGATTTCTTCTCTGCAGTTCATGGCACCTGCTGCAGGCTGGAACATTTTTGCTTTTGGCTCTCATAAGTCACAAAAGATGCTTTGCTATAAAATTTCTCTCTCAAGTGTTTTCAGATTTCCTTGAATTGATTATTTTCAATTCCTGTTACATCATATCATAAACCTAATTATCTTATCTAGGAAAATCTGTTAAATAAGTAATAACACTCAAAATAATAATCTTTTACTTAAAAATAAACCTTGCTATTAAAAAAAATGTGAGTAGAAAACCCACCAACCAAAAAAACCCGGAGTTAACTTACAGTTGAAAAATATTCAATGGTTGGCAACTCAACTCCAAATACAAACATTGCACTCTCTGCAATACCATATATTTAGTATCACAGAACTTGACATATCATATATGGTAACTATTTCCATTATTTTTCTTCCCTTGATGGTAATAAATGTTGAAAACAGAAACAAGGAAAGTGACACATAAGGGAGCAGTAGAATTTGGCCCATAGAGTACTTTCACTTAAGAACTTCTCTTTGTTCCTGCTGGGCAACAACAGGAATCTAATTCTACAGGGTCTGATTATTGCTTTGAAGAATGAAGCATTTGTTGACCTATGGCAAAGAATAACGCAGTGGAGAAGAATGGACTATATAGTTATTTTTATATGATTAGATGGGAAATCTGTATGAAGAAAGGAAGTAGTTAAAGAGGTGTCAATTTCTGCGACTTGAGGGCTGGACAGCAACACATTGGAACTCCTTCTGGGTTAGTCATCAATCTATGTGACCAACAGTGATCCTGTGTGAATGGACTTTATCTGGGAAATATCTGAAAGGGAAATATTTGAATAGGAAATATTAATACAGCCTTCTTGCAAGGACTCTTTTGCTGAGCCTAGAGAGCTGGAAGTCCTAATATGAAAGGGATGGAGATATATAAATGGGGAAGATACTTTTGGCCAGAGGTTGGTGGAGTCAAAACTCTTCCAAATCTCAAGACCACGGAAGCTTTGCAGCAAGTATGCCTTCCTGATCCCAAGAACCTCAGAAGCTCTGTCAATTTACTAGATACTATGAATCTCTCTCTTTTGGTGAAAGAGATTACATCTGTCTGGGATATTAGTCTGTGATGATGTCTGAGATCCGGTGTGCTGCAGCTGCTGGTGGGACTGCTAAGATTGTTGCTGTTAAAACACATTTCCCCCACCTGCTCATTAGATCCAAATGCTGCTTCTCACTGAGTATATAAATTCCAAGCTCTTTGGGGATGAAACTATCCTATTAATTCTAGAAATTGTATGCATATTATTTTACGTGGCAAAATTCCTAATTATCTGGGAGTTGCAAGCATTTATGAAGCATCAATAAAACAACCTTGGCCTCAGATGCCCCCTCAGAATTGCCAAATACATAAAGCTTCTTTATTCTATCTATCACAGGATCCTTTCATTTTATGTAAGCTATGAAATTCACATTGCAGCTATTTGCTTCTGCAGAATCTAAACTCTGCAAGCACATTCTTCCTGACAACCTTTGCAATGGTTTAGCGATGATTCAGTCATTTGACCAAAGAAAAAAGAGATTCTGTGCAAAGTATAAATTCCACTGAGACCCTGCACATCCTGTGTACTCTCTAAGATCCCTTACAGAATACTCAAACTATCAAAACAGTCAGAAGAAGTAAAGCTGTTGTTATTTTTCACATAATTCCACAAGACTTGCAGGTTTAGTAAACAATAATTACTGAAAAAAGCCAAAACATGCATTTTTAAATTTCAGTTGTTGTTGAGATATTGTTTGTCAAAAGCAAACAAAACAATCCACAAATGTTCAACTGAGAAACATGTTTGCCAATTACTATTAAGCCTCCTACTAAACAGTTGGCTGGCAAGAAACTTCCACGATACAATACAAGCTGAATGGATCCCAAACAACTTGGATTTTTGTGGGAATTTAATGTAACTTAAAAAATAAAGGTTACCGTTTTGGCACTCATACTGTCTTGGCAATTACTCAGGGAACTGCAGTTTAATCATAATGTTCTCTTAATTACAGCTCAAGCTTCTAAATTAAAAACAAAACAAAAAAATTTGTTTGTGTTCCAGAAAACACTTACAGGCTTTTTAAAAGGCTGAGTTCAAGGTCATGGAGGTTTCAGTAAATTACATTGGCTCAAACTTGGATCAGGATCTGGGAAATTAAGGCAGTAGCCAGCAGAGCACACTAAAACCAATAATGTTCGCTCATGTGCAAAGATTTTAAACAAAGGACTTAAAATACATGGAATATGATCGGAGAGAAAAGGCAAATATATTAAAATACCAGTTTTAAAAACTGTTGGTCTGAATAGTATGACTACCAGAATGTAGCACACTCTTCCAGCCTCTGGAGCATTGGCTGATGCAGCTAGCTGTAATGCCTCCGTAGGTCACTGCCTAGGATTATGACAATCCAGCTCCTGGCCATGCTGACCACTTCTCTCTAAAACATTTTCCAGATGGTTTACCATCAAGCTGTTTGCCCATCACCATATCACCACTACTTCTATTGCCTTTTCATTACCAACCCAGGCTACTGTGTTGGAGAGGGTAATCTTTTACTGCCAGCAGCTCTCATAAAATTCTTTTATTCATATGTTACTGGACTTAGGTATCTGTGTTTAATTTCTCTCCACATCCAACTGTCATGTAGTTTTAATAAGAATGTCCAAAAGTCCAACATAATACCCACATAAATAAGGACTGGCCCATCCAAACATCTCTCCTTGCTTTCCATCAGATGCAGAGCTAAGTGTTTTTCCAGCTCAACATCTTCCTGTGGTGACTACCACACTATTGTCAGCATTTCTCTTGAAGCAGACCCCTGAGGGAACACGCTTCTCTTCTCCCCTACTTCCTAGAAAATTTTCTTCTGCTAGGCCTCAGCCTTCCATAACTAAAATCGGAACCACATTCATTGTCCCAGAACTGTCTTTGAACAAGTGGTGGGGGCAGACAACTTTCACTTTTGCACACAGAGTTTTCTAGAGTCCTCATTCTAAGGCAGTAGAAATTAGTCCACTAAATGCTACCTAAATTTCGTAATTATGGGGCGACTTTACCAAGATGTGTAATTCCCCACCCTCTTTGGACAGGTGGGGAAGTAAACTTAAGAATAAGTGGCTTCTGTTCAAACAAACCTCATCAAGCTTTATGCCTAGCTTCTCTCAGACACACACATATTTCTGGCTGAGAGATCCACATAGCCTCCAGCATTTCTATGAATTTCCTCTCTTTTCATTCTTTTTTATACATGCGAGAGGATGAATTATTGAGGAAATAACATCGAAGCACGAGTCTTTGGATTGCTATTGTAACCTCACAAAAACAAGAATCAGCCATACACAGAAGAATAGGATTTATCTTGCACTGGTTGGAGTGTTTATGGAGTTATCCTCTGTGGGATTAGGAAAATTTTCCTCTATCTTCCCCATAGTTGTTCATCACCCTTGCACGCATGGGTGTGTACCTCTGAGAGCATTTTCTGTTTTTCTTCTCCCACACTTGCCAGTAATTACCAACACATAGTACTGCAGAATGAAGAAGGGAGAGTTCTAAAGGGGCCTACCACCAATTCAATAGGGCTTTGATTTAACAGCTCTGAATCCCTTGAAAACATTTTGCCAAGAAAAGCTTGCCATCAACACGTATAATCTCTTATCAGAGGCCATTGAAAGCCTGGGCTCCGAGGTTAATTCTCCCATCGCAAGGAGTTTCAATCAGTTCAAAACTCACATCGAGATAAAAGCTACGAAGCCTTCTCGCCCGGTTTGTCCCGCAAAACCGACTAAGATCAACCGACTGGGGAGGATTAGGGCATGCTCATCTGCTGGCTCTCCAGCAGGACGGGCAGGCTCAAAAGAAAAACAATAATTAGGGATAATTGCTTGTGTCCAAACACAGGCATTAAAGCCCCTTTCCCCTTTGGTACTTTGTGAGCTGGAATGAAAAAGACACCCCCTGTTTTGACAGCTGGGCAGGCGAGCAGAGCTGGTGACAGATGAAGCGAGACGTCCCCAGGCATCCGCGGCGCAGCGGGGCGGGTCCGGGCGCGCCGAGGCCGGTAGCAGCCGGGATGGAACCGCCTCAGGCCCGTCCCTCCGCGGGAGGGGCCGCCACACGGGCCCGAGACGACCGCGCTGCCCCGGGAGAGATGATGGCCGCGCCCTCGGGCCATCTCCTCCCGCAGGAGCTGCCGTTGCCCCCAACGGCCGTAACGGCCGCAGGGCTTGGCGGCGTCGGCACCCTGGCACCCGGGCGCTCCCCAGGAGACACGCAGTGTTCGCGGCGGGAGATGGTGGCCCCATAAAGAAGGAAGCTAGGAAAGAAGACACTGGCCCCGGTGCTGCCGCTCTGCCAGTACCATAGACCCGCGGGCGGGCGGGGGTGATGGGCCCCGGGCTCCGGTGCGGAGAAGGGCCGGCGCCGGGACCGCGCTGCAGCGGGGAGCGACGTTGCGCTCCAGAAGCTGCCCGCAGCGAGAGCAATGCTTTGCACTTGCCCGCTGAGGGGCGGATTCGAGGGGCGGTGAGGGGCCCGCGGTGCCGAGAGCTCAGTACTACGGGGAGCTGGGGACCGGGGACCCTATCTACAAGTGTTACGTCTCTCGTACGCTTAATCGACAAATGCAAATCAGATGGGAACGGTAACGCGCTTCAAAACAACTGTAATGTATACAACGGCATGAGTGATTAATTAGGAGAAACCACATCCGACAAGAAAGATTTTTGAAAGGAATCTTGGAAAACCCTGCAAACGCAGCTGGGATCCAGATTAATACATTCATCTAATAAAGCTCTTCCCGGTCGCGTTCTGTCTCTTGTCTGATCTCTCTTCTTACACTGCCTCCCATCAGAGTCGGCTCAGCCAGCGTTTCGCTGCCTAATTGGACAAGCTAAACTTTTTAGCAAGAGATTATGTTTGTGCATTAATAGTTAGTAGGACAGCGATAAGGCGATGGACATTAAAAGGCCGGCAATAGGCAAATGTTTGTTTGTTTGTTTTTTCCATTTGCGAGGTAAAGTGATGTTGCGACCTCTCATCTGAAAGCGGAAATGAAAATGGAGCTATATTCCTTCAGAAGAATGAGCGTGTTACGAGATCATTAGCAGTAATAGCACTGCTGTGGCAGAGGCGAATGTGAATCAAGATGCCCTTCTGGAACTGTTGTAGGTTAAGAGGTGAATTCCTAATGCAGGCTAAAACGTAGTATGTACTGTCATACAAAACTGTTCTGGAGGGTGATGGATGAAACGAGGCACAGAAAACGGTAACATAGCTGATTCCAGCAGAACAGGTTCCAGTGCTGGAGCTCACTTCTTGTACCCAAAAAAAAAAATTTTTTTTTTTTAATTAAATTTCCCCCTTGCATTTCTGTAAAATCTCAAACACCCAGAAGCTAGTTAACTTCAGAATACCCTGAGGAATAAAATGGATGGACGGCAGGGTTTATATCTCCCAATCTTATTTTACAGCATTGTGATGACCTTACAAATGATCGCAGTTTTCTTCCCATTTATCTTAAACTTTAAACACTCTTAACACCCAATCTAAATCTGTCTGCATAGACTGCCTATATTGTACACTTATTATTATTTTTTTTAAGTAGAACAGTTACGAAATTTAACAATAAAGATAGATTACAGGCTGTTTCCACAGCTCAGAAGTACGAAACAAGTAAGCTGCCTATGCCCGTGCTCCCGTTACCCCCGAGCTGAAGCAGAAAAGCATCAGTCTGGGCAGACTGCCTTGGTCCCTACGCTTGTCTATGCTCTCCACGTCGGAAGCGCCATAACCCCACTCTGCAAGAAAACACGATGTATCACAGACGGGCAAAGTGAGTGAGAGCATCTTCGAGGTTCTCTTTTGTTGTTGCTCTTTTCTTCAACTGCACAGAAATAATGAGCAGAAGTTTGAATGCAGAAATACTAAAATACATTACAACACAAAAGTATAAAAACACATTACAACATAAAATGCAAGCTCGGTCCCACAGGGAGAGATGGAGCACGTCTTCTTACTTTCTTGAGGAGAGCTTTTTCTACAACTAAATCTTCTGCTACCGGACCGGGAAACGGAACAATTAATAAACCGAGCATGAATTAGTTTGAAATCATCCCTAAATTGGTTCAAACCCAAGAGACACTTTGAGAGTCCCGGGGGTCCTCAGCACATAACAGGTTGTCGTTTAAATGCAATTTAAACGTATAGGAGTGCGGTGCATGGTGGAGTTTGTGGTGGAGTATTTTGTTGGGGTTTTTTTTGGTTTTGAGTTGTTTCCTTTTTTTGTGTGTGTTGTTGAAGGGGTGGTGGTGGTGATTGGTTCTTGGTGTTTTGTTTTTCTGTTTGGTTTTGTTTTTTATTTTTTTCCCGAGGGTAAAGTCCTGGCAACTGTATCTCATAATTATTTTCAGATTATTTTTATAGAAAAAAAATTGACAACGTATTGGTGACATTTCCTAGTCCAAATACCCACCGCAGCTTCACCAGCATGCTAGCATCAGCAAACCCAATCCCACTCGATTCCTAGCCCGACTCCCAGCTCCAAAATTGCACAGTGAAATCCCAACCGTTTTCGTCCCCACTTTCACTTCCTTTGATTAGACAAGTTTTGACAAGCTGCAGAGCCCTGATAGAGACCCTACCCTGCCTCCTGGGACTGTGAGGAGTCTACTCAAATTTTCTATTATGTTGGTGTACTGCAGTGGTCTCTGTTGCTGAATAGATATTTTTTTTACTAGTAGTTGTGGCAGTATTCGTGGTTGTGACTATAATGCTAATGATTTGTCAGTGAATTGCTAAACGCCATAGTTCGTTCTGAAAAGCTCCTAGAAATCATAAGTGTAGTTACGGGGAAAAAATGAGAGCAAATAATGCACTCAACTGCCTTTCTCCAGATACTTATGGAGACCTCTCCTGTTCAATGTAGGATCATACCCCAAACAAGCTTCGGTGTAGATGGCCATCTGAAGTTTGAATGAAATGCCCAATAGTTGTCTCACAGTCTACTGCAAAACAGCCTCCGAGCACAAATGAGAGGACACCATGAGTTTGTGCTTCAGCTCCTCTTTCCCTAAAAAACTCCTGAATAAATCAGTAAGAAATTAAAATAGAGGAGGAAATATCACATATGCTGGAATGAGATTTATCTTTTGTGGGCATAATTCTCTTCCGACCTTGTTGTATACATTGCAAGCATAAAGAGGGAAGAAAGTGCCCTACAAAACGAAACTTGAACGGGTACTTCTATATTTCTTTTTACAACGAGGTCACTTGTCCTTTGACTAGAACTGCGTAACAGCCAGCCGCGTCCAGCGCCTGCACATATCTGACCAAAGATACGGGAATCAGAACCGTGGTCTGGATGGGGCAACAGCGACCGGGGGTTTTATTCTAAGCGTTACTTTTCGAGCTTTACATTTCTATTTGTCTAATAGAATTTATGCCAGGTGTTTTCCTTCCATATTAAGCAGGGGACGCCGATCGCTGCACGAATTAGCTTGTGTCAAGTTTTAGGTGGAAAAGAGAATTTGACACCGCCACAGCCACACATCTCAACAGCCATTTACCACTAAAGAACGCAGCTTCTGGAGTTACATACCTTGTACTACAGTTCATAAACTTGATTTATGATGCAATAGAATTTGCTAGGGTTTACTGCTCTGCCCTCCCAGCTGGTAAGAATTTGACTGCAGTATATGGGATTTACAGTGAGTGCAAGCAGCATTATATCGAAAGCCTCCCCTGCATCGCCTTATACCAATCAGCAGGTAACGGGAAATTGCCTTGCGAGAGCCCACACGTGGTTCAGAAACAAGCTTTCCCCATTTGATGGCCCCGAGCAAGCCGGAGTGCTTCTCCACTCCAGGGCTGCCCAGATCGCACGCACAGCAGAGGTGCCCGGCGGTGCCTTCCAAGGAGCGGAAGCCGAGGACCCGGCTCCGTGTGGCCCGAGGGCTGCCGCCGGCGGCGCATACAGGAGCAGTGCAGGGAGCCGCACGCGGTGCAGGGAGTCGGCACGGCGGGTTTAGGCTCCCCGAGCCCGGGAGGCCGCCCACGCGGCCTGCGGTGCCCGAGGGTAAAATGCGGACACTGAATTTTCAGGAATAAATCTTTTCCCCAACATCCGTGATTATCCAGGTGCAATGGTATGGCTACAGGTGGGGGAAAGCGGTGGAACTGGTGCCAGCTTGACATGCAGATATTTGTGCCTGAAATAAGATGTCGGTGTCGCCACTTAATTTTGTGTGTTTTGTAACAAAAGGGTGGACAACGTGCCCTATTCTGTGTAAATCACCATCTGTCGACTCTGTCTTCTGTTAAAATCACATCCCCACTCAGCGGTACAGGGAAGGAACGAGCATGCTGTAAACAAAACATTCTGAACAAAAAGGCTGAGAAATCAAAGAGCCGCCCCACAAGGTCACCTCCGCATCCCCCCATCTTCCCGAAGGGCTCAAGGAGTTCTGTCGTGGTTTCCCTTTGCCGTGGAGACGCTCTCACCCTCAACCCCGCCGTTACCGGCGGCTCCGCCAGCCCTTGCGGTGACACCGGTGCCGACGGCTGCAGGGGAAGTGAATCCCCGTCATCTCAGCGAGGAGCCCAGGTTTCCCGAGCTGCAATCGGAGCTCCGGGGGATGCTTCAGAGGACCTCGCCATTGCAGCGCTTCGGCTGTGCCTGCTCTTGAGGCAGCAAGCTGCAGGGGTATACCTCTGCTTCTTGTCCTCCTCCGACTCTCCTTTCTGTTCATTCACCACTCTAAAGACATGCGCGGTGTCTTACCATGGCGTTTGGCAGAGAGCTACCTCTCACCAGAAAAAAAGTGTTTTCGAGCCCTTGTGGAGGACATGGGGTGGCCTAGGAGAGTGGCTTTCGTTCTCGCTGCCTCGGGCGGGGCTGCGGACGTACCGTGGGAGCCGGAGCCTCCGCAGAGCCCAGCTCGTCCGCCGTCTCCCAGCCCCGCGACGAGACACCCACTCGCGTAAACTTCGGGAGGGAGGAAAGTGGAGGACATTTGAAAGAGTGCAAAATCCACTTAAAAAAACATGCTGCAGAGGGAGAGCTTGTCTTTGGAAGTTGGGAACTGTGTCTTGCCAGGGTGATAATTGGAAAAATATCTCTGAAAGACATCTTTTATATAGGTTTGCTTTTCTTTTTTTAATCCTGGCATAGCATAAGTTCATGTAAGCTTTCGACAGCTGAAGTCGTCAGTGTTTCCATTCCCCATTCCGAAAGCCACTGAGTTGCTTTTGCAGTAACTCTTTACAGATAATTATAAGATAGACGCATGTTACAGAAAAGCAGGAGCGAATGTCGTCTGTCGTCCTCTTTCATGCTTTTAATAAAATGGTTTTCTCTGTTTGCGCACGCTTAAATACTTTTGTTTTTTATTTGCTTCGAAATCTCCATGATAAAAAAATGCAGCCATACCATAGACTCGAAAAGATTTTTTTTTTTTTTTTTTTTTTACTGCAGTCCTCTCTAGTCTAAATGAAAGGTGATGGTTTCTTTTTAGACCATTCATAGAACGGCAAGAAGAGACAAATAATGACTAACGAACGTAGTTCACTGCAGGAGTTTCCAGGGAAAAGGAACTTTGGCTTCGCGGCCGGCAACAGCCTGGGCTTCCCCCATTCCCCGGCCCGCTGGGTACGAGAGTGTCGCAAGGGTAGAAGGTGCTATAGAAAAAATGGTGGTAGTATTCTTGTTGTTATTAAACTTACTAAGAAGCAATAATGCAACAAGCAATCGGAGATAGAAGCGAGCGGCTTCTAATTTCAGTGGTTTTGCAGTACACATGGCTTCTCATGTGGTCTCGGTATTTTAATTGTCGCTTCTCTCGCCGTAGAATGCTGTCTTGAGACAGCTGAGCTGTTCAGTCAAGAAGCCACCAAGAGTGAAATATAGGCAGTACTGTCTCTGTCGCCGAGAAATAATAACCGAACACAGTGTAAACCCAACATTATAATCCCAGCAGCAGTTTAATTAATGCTCACCAACGCTCTTAGCATAGAGACACTACTCGTAAAAACATCTCCATAGTAAAATGGTTTGTTTTCGTTTGAGCTATGTATGCATATCGCTTCCCTTTTCTGCTGTGATGTGCATTCTTTGTCTGAAGTTAATAAAATTAACAAAAATGAATTTAAAAACTCCTGAACATTCCCTTGCTGAGAAAAACTGTTGTGTTCTCGGGCTAATATCTGCTATTAAAATATATCGTTCTTCTTTCCCCTAGGCAGGGAACAGGGTCTCAGGCCACTACTCTTCGTTTGCAGCTACGTGGGGAAGAGGAGAATCCCTCTTGACAACAGCAATTAACTGAGTTTTGTTTCTTGCTCCAGTCTCAGTGAGCCCCTTCTATCCGCTTTCTTCACATCTCATTTTTAGCTCTTTTTCTCAGCCCAGTTTAGTTTTCTCTTCTCCAGCCCCAAAAGTTCCACTTCCCTTAAGCTCTTCAAACCACCCATCTCATTTCCTTACACACCTTTAGGACCTTCTCTGTCATCCCTGAAAGGCGCTCCTTATTAGGAAATATCCCCTCAGGGCGAGGGGATTCAGCCTTGACCGCAGCCTGTGTGTCTGACGTACTGGAAATTCAAAAGGCACACTCGATGACGGTCCAGATCAAAAGGAGACAATCCAAACGATGCTGAAGTTTGAGCCGCATCGTTTCCCCCTTCTTTTAAAAACATTTATTGAAGGCAACAGTCCATTAATTGGAGTAAGATAGGATAGCTCTACTGATGCCAGTGGTATACCACGATTTATGGCAATTGCAGATCCATATCACAGTCAAATGTCAATTTAACAGAGAGAAGCACTTCAGCAAAGAAGAAAGCCAGTTATGGGGTTGGAAAGGAATGGACAAGAACTAGAACTGGGATTTTTTTTTTTTTTTAAATCTAAAAAAGGAGGCAGATCTGATTCCATTTGAGGTTTGTGCCATTTCTTATTTTATCCTTGCGGTTCACCAATTCTTTGCTAAACAATAATAGACATTCCTACATAATTTGATATTTAGCTATTAAAATGATTCAGCATGTTCTATACATAATTTAATTAAGATCTCACCTTAAATTGACTGCTTGTGTGTAACAAGCCTAAATCCAGTGTGGGGCAATTGTTCTGCTTCTTTGAAGCCCCAGGACAGTATATGTCCATGTAACACAGGACAATTCCTGGGCTGTTTGCAGCTGGTCCCTACAGATCTGGGCCTTTTGGTTTTTTTAGACATCTGCCATGTGATCTGCATCGAGGACTGGAAAGGGCAGCCTTGTAACAACATTATTTCAGGAGGATAATAAGAAGCCATCATAAATTCCTTTTTTAATAGTTTATTGCCGGTTGTAGTCTATTGACAGTGCCTGTTTTATAGCATGGAGGAAAACAGTTTCTTGTTGGCACTAGTCACTAAAACTGTTTGATAGCTCTGGCCCTTTTTAGTGCCTTCAGAGAAAACCTAGTGTCTCATGAAATGAATCATAAATAGCTGAGTTGAAGCTGAACAAAAGACGGAAAGAGGGAGGAAAAAACCAGTCTTACACTTACTGAAATATGTTTACTTTGGACAATAATCTATTAACTAGTTTAACAAAGATAATTTAAGGCTCAGTCCTTGCTGTCTTAGCTGAAAGAAAAAATAAATTCCATGAGGTTTGTGTCTTGGGCCTTTGTAAGGAGTCTCTTTAGTAAAGATTGTCTTCCTTCTAGCTCAGAAAGTAGTACATAGAGAACTCTTACATACTAGACTTCACCTTTTTGAAAGCAAAAGCAGCACAGTCTAATGCTTAGAGCTATCTTGTCTTCACTATCTTTGTGTAGCACTGGACAATTTATGCAGTCTTTTGAACTAGGATACAATGATAAATAAATGTACATGTTTAGAGAAGGATGAGAAAGAACTGGATGCTCACTGGGTCCTACAAAATCCCAACTAAATTGCTGTGTAACTCTCCAGATTTTTACCTTTACGTTTACTACTCTGAATTATTTTATTCTGAACCCTCTAAGATCATCATTCTTGTTTAAATTGGTTCAAAATTCAGAAATGTGAATGTCCCAGTCAATATTAGGCTTTGGTGGTCATGTAGGAGGACTTGCTATCTTTATGGGCACCCTGGTAAAATTTTGATTGATGTTACTACACAGTCTTTCTCTTTCCCTTTTCCGCCCCCAAGGGCCCGTAAATTCAACATGAATCCCAAAACTCCATTTTCAGCCTAAAATTTTTACTCATATTTTTACCATATTTCTCCTTAACCAACTCTTTGCTACATGACCTATCTGAGCGGTTGACTTCCAAGCTCATCTAGGAGACAGCAGGAAGATCTGACTTTGGACCTAATTTGTTATGGATGAAATATGCTGTCAGATGCCAGCTTGAAAGAGAAGGCTAAATGATGAAGGCCACTGTATACACACCATTGAGACTGAAAGACCTGGCTTGCATGTCCTACTCAGGCTCACAGGCTGAAAAATGTTAGATGAAGTCTGTTTTCCATTTGTCATGAGAGTATCTAAGCCACAGAGTTTCCCAAGAAAAACTGCATTGCAGAAATGAATCTAAAATGCACTATGATGGAATACAGCTGTGGATCTTGGGTTTTCAGATATTCAGGTATGCTTCTAGTACCTGCTTACTGATCTGCTAGTATTTTTAATCTAATGCATTTATTGTTAATTCCTCTGAAGAGGATATAAATCCCTAGAACTTCAATGCCTCACATGTGATCCTGTCTATGAGGCTAGAGCCATGCTCTTTCACTATGTTAACCTAAATTCTTTATTCACCTACAAGAGCAATAAGGAACACGTATGGTTTTATGAATAGGACAGATGGAAGTACGGGTTACTGAGCTGAGACAAAGGCCAAAAAAATGCTGTAATCCACTCTTTTTTTCTTTTTGTTTCTTTTTTATTTTTCTTTTTATCTTTCCTTTTTTAAATTTCTCTTTTATCTTTTTTCTTTTTTTTCCCCTTAACTAAGTGGCCACTGGTAACATTTTCTTAACCTGTGATAAACTGCATGAGCTGTGTGAACCATATGATCCAAAGAGGGTCCTGGACCGTATTACTCATGTTGTTGAAGACAACTTCCTATAGAGATATCCATAAGGTTCTTAGACCACAGAAGGGATTTATCATCTGTTATCCTGTCCCTAGAATTATTTGTTAGCCCATTTTGTACAGTTCTGTGCTTCATCTCATAACTCCTTGGGCCCTCTTCTTAGGTGTATATGCACTGCGTAGGAAACCTGAGCAGTTTAGGCTGAATTCTGGATTTCAGTCCAGAATGACTGGTGTTGCCCTTAGTTTGTGGCAGCTTCATTCCTTGTTGCATTGCAATCTCATGATTTTGTGGGGTAAGAATTTGTAATTATTTTCCAGGTAGGCTCATGTTGCTGTAAGTATCCCTGCCTTGTTTACTTCAGGATTAAATTTATCTTGAGCCTTATTTTGGACACTCTTCCTGAAAATCATTCATTTCAATCTAATTTCTCATCAGACAACGCTGTGCCTATGATTTATGATTGGCAGTAGTTTTCAGTTTTGTTCTAGGGCCAACACAAAGCACTGGCCTTATCTGATGATTTGAAATCTTGTAGTAGTAAAAGCCTCTCTCCTCATGTCATCTCTTGCTTGTTGGCATTGGCTGAGGAAGGTAAAACACAACATCTCTGGTTTTGGTGGAGAAAGAGAGATGTGCCTTTCTTTAAAAACTTTTAGTGAAGAGGCATGATGGTAGAAATCCTGGTACCCCTGTGATATGAGCTAGAGTAGACTTTGAGAAGTGTAGAGATTGGTATGTTACAGAATGTGTTGGAAACTTGAGGAAAAGGTAGGGAAGTCCAAGTAGAAGTCAATAGCAAATATCAGATCACTCCCTAAGTTCTGGCACTTGCTGTATGCTTTGAGTAAGACCTAAGGCCATTGACAAATGAAATAAATGTAATAACTCTGTTACTCATGAAGCATCTGAAACTGCAGATGAAAGATGTGATTGGTGCCAAAATGAGTATGCAATGCATATCTTGCCTACTTTTGCTGTGTTAAGCATGAGATTCGCATGAACGGATCAGTGCAGCCAGTCACAGCCCTAGTGAAATCAGTTGTGCAGCTGTTTGCATGCAACAAGCTACAAGGTTAGAGACATAAGTCCTGGTCTGTACATAGTTACAGGTAACTGCACTGATGAATGGTTTCCTTTACTGCCTCTGAAGCAGGGAGAATTGTTTTCCTTATTTTAGTTATGTTGTAAAAGTGAAGTTGCTTGCTATCTTTCAGTGCTTGCAAGACTGTGACCTAATGCAATATAAAAATAATTTATTTTATGTTTCTTTTTAAGAATTCAAATCACCAGGAAGCAGCTGGTGCAACAGTCCATATTTTATGTGTGCTCTACCTTTCTTTCACTTGGTTTCAAAGTTCACTTGCTAGACAGTCAGCAAAACTCTTTCTTCCAGTCTCATAGAGCACCTACAATTTTCAGAAGTCTGCAGAGATGTCTGTACATGGAGAATGAACACAGGTTCTTCTTTTCCTGCGAGATACTCCATTTTACATACTCTGCCATAACATTTTGTCTTTCCAGATGGTTCATTCACCATTTTATTTCATACAAAGTCTTAAAACTTTTCTCTCCAGCTTTTTCTCCTGCTGTTGGGACACAGTAAGGTGTGGAAATGCTGTACAATACTGACACTTGCCAATATCTGTCTGGAGAGCACTAACCTAATTACCAGTGTCTCCTTATGACCTGACTGTCCTGCAGGGAGGAAAATCCTCTTGCCTTAAGCAATAGTTGGAGAAGGCAGGCAGAAATGTTGGGTTTTACTACACTTTTATATTTTTTTTTTTTAAATTCAGCTCTGGTAAGTAAATGTAGAGAGGTTTTCCAAGCCAAAGAGAAATTTAGAATCATTGAAGCAAAATGCATATGTGCCCAATTGTTTTAGTGATGTATTACTTTGCTTAATCATTAACTTAAAATGCCATATAAGAATTTGTAATCCACAGTAAATCATTTGGTAAGAATGATTTACATGTACTGCTGACTAATTGAAAACAGTCCAGTTTCCACACTCAGTTGGCTGCCAAACATTGTTTAAGAAAAAGGGAGGGGAGAGTCTGGGATCCAAGCTGACATAAGTTACAGCAGATACAAGGCTCCAATATAGCGGTGGTTTGCAGATTATTGGGTTCAAGAGATAGGAAGAAGATGACATATTATGTACCATGAAGATTGCCAGGCCTGTTTTGTGCCTTAATTAGGATGCTTTGCAACTCTGTGTTTAATTCTTCTTAATGCCTGCTTGCAAATGACTATATGACCATAGTATCTGCAATGATACTGGAGAAGTGAACATTTCATGTGTTGGACTGTAGTGTTGTATTACACTACAGAGGAGTTAGTGTTTAAAAAGCAGCTAAGCATAGTCTGTGCTAAGGAGAAAAAGGAATCAAGAAGTAGTAACAGGAGACACGTCAAACGGATGTGTTTTTGAGAAGGGAGACTGGGTCTTAAAGAGCAACAGTGATGTGAAATGCAGCAAGCAGTAGTATACAGTGAGTGTGAGGGAGATTTCTTCTCTATCCCCATGTCTTTTAATTTAGATTTTTCTTTGAATTAAAGGAGAAACTAAGGAGATATATAGGCTGATTTTAATGTAGACCACAGTGGCTGCAGTGAAGTGCTTTCTTTTCACTACCTTGTAACAGATATATTATTTCTGCTGTCACAATAAAAGTCTTTTTAAAAATGAGCCACTTTTGGACTGGAAGGCATGCTGTATCTTTTATCTTTCCTTAGACTAAGATAATATCAACATCACAGTGATGCAAGGAGGGGGAAGGAGGTCTGCTCCACAGCCACTGCAGTATGCTGCAACATGGCTGAAAAACTTTAATGCTATTGGTAGACCAGCTGTAGCATCAGGGATGCACTGTTTGAATATTTACTCTATTTTTCAAGTAGTTTGTTCAGCCCTTCTTGATGTCCCCACTACACTTGCCAGTACCCAATGCAAGTAGTTTCAGCCTTGCTGGCACTTCTACCTCTTGTGTGGCAGCCACAAGCAGTGTAGTAGACTCTAGCAATCAGGGCAGGGTGCCTATCATCTCACATCTCTTTGGTGCATCAGAAAATACATATCCCACAGGGCCTGTCTACTTTGCTCTTCTGTGAGGTATGAAAGCAAGTTCCCAGCAGAGGAATAACACTCTGCACCGTCACTTTGCAGTTCCTACAAACCTCTCCCCATGCCAAGCCTTCCAATGCTCCTTTTAAAAATAGAGTATGATCACACGGGTGTAACTCTGCTAGACACTGTGCAGAGAACAGCCTTTGCAAACTTGAGTGTTAATGTACCACACGGAATTGATGGGTTTACAGAAAAGCAGAGATTAACAGCATTGGGAAAACATTACAGAATCACAGAATCAACCAGGTTGGAAGAGACCCCCAAGATCATCAAGTCCAACTAGACTATGGGACTAAGTGCCTTATCCAATCTTTTCTTAAACACCTCCAGGCACATCGACCATCCCCACCTTCCTGGGCAGCTCATTCCAATGGGCAATCACTCTTTCTGTGAAGAACTTCTTTCTAAGATCAAGCCTAAACTTACCCCTACACATCTTGAGACTGTGCCCTCTTGTTCTGTTGCTGGTTGCCTGGGAGAAGAGACTGACTCCCACCTGGGTACAACCACCCTTCAGGTAGCTGTAGACAGCAATAAGGTCTCCCCTGAGCCTCTTCTTCTCCAGGCTAAACAGCCCCAGCTCCCTTAGCCTCTCCTCATTGGGCTTGTGCTCCAGACCACTCACTAGCAGGAAGCAAGGCTATTCCCTAGGAAGCTAAAAAATCTGTTTCATTCAGTATTTTATAGTTTGAATGGCCACAGGTGACTAATAATTTCTGAATGAATAATTTCTGGAGTACCCAGATGTAATAACATAAGGCTATGTGGTTGCTTTTAGGCAAAGGTACTCAAAAGGTAGATGCGTCTAAAATTAGTGTTAAAAGGCAAACAGTAAAGAGGGAAGGAGGCCTGTTAGAATATATTTGAGAGGAGGTGACATTGAAGGGGAAGGGAAGGCTTTATGCAGGAGGAAACAAGCCATCCAGGGAATTATAGTGAAGTTGAGATACACAGTATAAAGAGAACTATTTGACCTGGCTGGACCTACTTTCTCCCACTATTATCACTGACCAGCATCTGTACCCCCAGGGGTAACTTGTCTCCCACACGTGGCAGCATATACTTCTGTAGGGATTTAGTCCTCATGCTTACAGGTAAGAATCCCCCAGCAAAACTTTTTTAACATAAGGTTGGCTTGGCTGTGGCTGGAGTAGCAGAGAGGAGCCCTGGAGAAACAGAAGTAAACCCGACTCCACCTGTGGTGTCAAGAGCTGTACTTGGGCAGATGGATGAATTATTAGGGCAGATCTGGAGGACAAGACAATGGAGGATGGCCACTTCTGCCTTTGTGACATTTATGTGTGAGTGTAAGCATTAGTCTCATTGAATAGTGGAGCCAGTCACCTTTTCCTCTGCTCTGAGCACTGCCCACTCACCTGTGATGAGGAGTTGGGGGTAAATGTCCCCTGAATAGCTCCTAATGCACATGCATGTAGAAGTGTGAACTAGTCAGCAGAGATTTGGTGCCACTGCCTCTTTCTCCTCTCACTATCTTATACCCTCCCCAATATCTCCATCACTTTGGTGTCCTCCTCTCCTAGTGTCTCCTCTACAGTGTCCCCATCCCCGATGCCACCATCACCCCAGTGTCTCCATCAGCAACAGGTGATGATGCAGAAGAGCTCTGATGTTGGCTAGGCTGCAACTAGCCAATCACATCTGAAAGGACCTTGAAAGTCAGAAATTGGTCATCATCTTTGCATGCGACCCATGACTGTAGGCAGATGGTGTCCAGTGGGCATGCTAGCTTTCTCTGCAGCAGAAGAGCAGAGACTCTGTCTTCTACTCTGGAGAACCAGCTCAGCTCCCACTAAGTGCCTTGGGTTCAGGGTCTGCAGTTGTCTCCAATATCATCCCCTCAGTACATTTACACCTTTCTCAACACACATCCGTAGCTCCCGGTTCAAAACGGAGCCATGCACATAACACAGCTTCAAAGCTACTCTGCTCTAAATTCTTGCTTGTCCTTTTCTACCATTTCTTTAAATCCCGTGGCTGAATCTGCCATAACCTCAAGCAGCAGAGGTTTGCCCTTTGAGGTTCTCCTTCCATCCCAGTGCATTCAGCACCTGTGACAGTAAGTGCTTGGCTTGTCCCTGCAGCCTGCACTATTGCCGTTGATGGAGAAAACCCTGCAAAAAGGGCACTTCAGGCCAGAACTTTTCTTTGGCCACCTCAGAAATTCTTCTCAGCTCAGCCGACAGCCTTGTTAGTTGTGACAAAATTAAAGCCTCTAAGAGTCGAATCTCCACGCATGGGCACGTCACTATTTTGTCTAAACAGCGACATCTCCTGACACCCGGCTGCAGCTGTGTTAGTGGCTTACTACTCCAATAAAGCTGTTGTTGTTGCACACAGTAAATGGCCTCCCGAGGGCCACCCTTAACAAGAACCATGTCTGCTTCTGCGTTTCATTCAGTGCCAAGCGTGCTGTCAGCACTTAACAGCTATTAATAATAACAGAAGGAATTACAAGGCTTCATGTGATAGAATAAATCCTGCTTAAATAAGGCAGTTCTTAGAGGACTGTCCTTTTTTTGCTTGTATTCATACATCCAAACCGGACGTGTTTAAGATGATAAAATTAAAATTACCAAAGTAATGTAATCCCAAGTTTGAAGTTTTGCCAGACATTAATTGTTAAGACTATTTCTATAAAGGAAGTGCACCTTCTAAAGGAACATTCACTTAAGATTTTAACTGTGATTTCCTGGCAAAAACAGTCGAGTTGTTGGTGAAAATTTAAATATGCAGTTTATTCAAATGTTAATTGCAAATTGTTTGTAAAGGTAGCATAGATTTCTATTTGGGGCATTTTCTGGGATCTGTGTGATTAAAACCAATCTTTGGCTCCTATAGCTGCTTATCAAAAGGCAGTAAATACCTGCAAATGCCTGATACAAAGACAATAATTTTTCTGATGTATTCAGACAATCTGTCATAACTGGGACCAAGTGACAGTATTTCAAATGACTGTGCCTAGGGAACCATGGCTGAATTTATTGCAATATTGCACATAATGAGCATCTTGGAAGTTTTCACAGGGGTCTGAGGAACATGTTCATGTATGAATCATGAAAGGCCCTGTGTAATCTACCACTTTTGAAACAGATGGACTTCTCTCAGTTCTCTGTGGCAGGTCAGTCAAAACCAGTCACACTGGGGAGAGGCAAGAGAGCTGGGTAACATAAAATTCTGCTCTCAGGGGGCATCAAATTAGGATTAGATGGCTCTTTAGTAAATGAAAGATGAAGAATTTATCTGTGAGGTATAAATTCTGAAATATTTTTATTATTATACAATGTATTGTAGCTCCTGCTAAACTTAAAAATGAAAATAATTTATACTCTGACAATCAATGAACAACAACATCAACTTCTAAAAAATCCAAATGGTTACCTTTTCCTCATATTGTCATTGTTGTTCTTCAGTCTTCAGCAACCTAATATAGACATGTGTTAACAGGTTAAATCAAGGGCTGCTAGCACGTGCATATCAACCACACACACTCATGCACCTCAAGATAGTCTAAACGGGCACTTGACTTGTCTCTGCAGTCACACCCTTTTCTGTCCTCTTTGCTTGTACTGTGCATGCAACTTGAGTAAACTGTGTGTCCCAGTACAGCAGAAATATATACAAGCAGAGGTCCTGCTGTGTGTTCAGGATCCTGTTATCTGCCTTTGACAGTGATTTCTTCAGACTGGGCTATTTCTCTTGTATTTCCACATTGATTTTCATACACTCTTGAGACTAATGGCCAAAAACTAATGGCCAAAAACTAATGGCCAAACAAACCCAGTTATGGTCTGTTTCTGTATAAAAGTGCATGATGAATCTGGCAGCCATAACGTTTTTATGTTTATTGTCTTATAAGGTCTAAGAAAAAACACTCTGGTTTATATTGTTCTGTGGCAGTTTAATGGTGTTGCTTGTTATGAAAAAACGAAGGACCTAATGCTCCCAACACAAGGAACTATGTGCCAACAACTGTGAGTTGTAATTAATTAAGTTACACCTGTGCCAACAATAGTCAGGCTAATACTCATTCTGAGTGGATGATATTATAAGTGAATTATTATCCAGTTATACCACAAGCCCAGCTCTGGTTGTAAAGGCACGTTTATTCACATTAGATTTTCATTATTTGTTTGGAAGCAGGGGCATAATTTTGCAGCTTTTTTTTTGCCTTTTTTTTTTTTTTACTAAACAGAGAAGATCTTGAGGTTTTGTTAAAATAACAGAAAGGTAATATAAACTACTTGAACATGTAGCATAGTTAAAACATCTTAGTAATGCTACTCTGCGGGTCACCACCTCCTGTTCTATATGGCTAAGTAAACATTAAAGATGAACATATTTGTTGCTTGGTTTTGAAAAACCACAATATTAATTTCAACACACAGAGTGTGAGATAAGAAGGTAGAGGCATTGAAAGCAGGTTATCCTAATGCATGAAAGGAGCTAATATTTCCCCCCTTAGCCACTACCTCATTCTTTCTTTCCTGCTGTGTTGAGTCTTACTCTCTTGACTTTATCCTGCCTTCTATTAAAAGCAAGGCCAAATCCTAACTAATATTAACATGGAGCTTGAACAGTTTATGAAAGGGCTTGTACAGTTGCCTACCACAGCAGGAGCTGTGCAAATCTTTTCCACTTTGATGCTCCCAGTGCTGCAGTCTCTCACCAAGTGCTGCATTAGTCCAGTTCCTACTGACACAGGCCTACAGTAGATTATTTTAAGCAAGTTATTCTACCCTTTGAGTATGAGTGCTGGGGTTCATGTGTATGCATACTCTTGTGCTTTGCACATCTATCTAGCAGCTTTTTCAAACATGTTTACTTGAATAATTTAAGAAATTATTTTTTACTGAAACATTGTTTAGGAAAGTGCTTATTGTGTCATTTGGTGATGTAAAGTGCTCCGCAATTTTTTTCTGTCACTGTTATGGATTTGTTTTATTTGATCTTTCTTTCCCCCCCTGCCTTTCCTTCTCACTACTGAAGTATAAGAATAGAAGTCATCCTCAACTGGCATTCCTGCAATTCCCCATTCTTCTATCTTCCTATTTCTCTGGACATTTATGCCTTTGACCTACGGTCAAAGCTCTGTGGAGTTTAATGTTGCTACAGTTAACGAGAGAAGGGGGAGGTGGACTAGATGATCTCCAAAGTTCCCTTCCAACCCTTATAATTCTGTGATTTTGTAATTTGTAGCATAGCTTCTTCTCTATATTCCTTCCTAATCTTTCCCAGCATGTTCAGGTTTAATTTAACTGGCTGAAAAAAAAACCACAATCACACAAGATGCATTAGGCATTTCATTCTGACAAGCATTCTGTGCCTCTCAAGATTTGTTGGATACAAATAAAGGCCACACTGAATGATCTTAAAATACAAGAATGAAGTCCAGAGCTGATATGATTTATTTGTAAGATCAAGCATGTGCATGTTTACATTGTTTTAATGGATAGAATTATGCTCATTGTCTCTGTGAAAAAAAAAAAAAAAGCATCTAGTGAAAGTTCAACCCTCATGTAAAGGTGCACTGTGCTCCTGTGGCAGCACAGTGCTGTCTGTAGGAGTCCTATTCTGTTCCTGTCTATCCAGCTTGAAGGGCAGGAGAAGCAAGCACCTTGTGTGCCTACAAAAGACCAAAAAGACATAGAAGACTCTAATAATGCAGAGTGTTGCCACATTGCAAAACACTCAAGTATGCCTGATTTTAAGGGCAAAATCTAGGGAAGTGGAATATATAAGCTGTATTGGGGCAAATATTGTAAAAATAATACTTATTTTCTGTTACTGTTTTATCAGGATTAATAAAGCCATGTTATTTATGTATAAATTTGGAGTTATGTGGGTTCACTATTTGCAATGATTTACTTGTCTTTTTCTATTCCTTTTCATGGTAAATTTTGCAAGGAGCCGTGTTTTGTGGAAAAAAGCCTGTTGCACCTCTACATTTCTGAAGAGATTAATTTCTGCTGAGGCATTATTTATTGATTTTCCTCACTTCCTTAAGACGGTAAAAAAAATGATGACACAAAAAAACAGCAAAGAGATGCAAACCACGGCCTCCTCAAATTGCCTGCCAGCTTTTCCCATGACTCTGTGTGAGGTAACATTGTGTGAGCCAGCCACAGTGATGTGTGAGCCAACCACAGTGATGTGTGGCAGGTGCCCGGGGATATGAGATTTTAACAAGCCAATAATGCCTTGAATCCTGGTGTGGCCTGTTTCTGGCTGAGTCTGAGCAGAGCAGCAGGAAAACAATAAGTGGTGTCTGTTAACATGGAAGCTACCACCAGTTTCACAGTTAAAAGTTTAAAATACATACCTATTTAGTTTTTGGAAGTCACCTTGCAGTATTTTTCAATATTTCCTTAGGTACATGTTCAAGCTAACAAAGCCTGAAGCTCTATCTTAAAAGGTTAGATCTTGATAGTACCCACTGAACTATAACTAAGGAGGAAGCTGCAGCTATGTCAAACACAAAAATATCAGACCATTCACCCAGGGCTGTTAAAGAGCATGCCCTGTTCCATAAGTAGCATGACCAGCATCTTACCTATAGCCTAATGACTTATCTAACACAAATAAACAAAAAGCACCTGTTATCTTTTAAAAAGTAATCTGACACAATATAACCAAAACAGGAGAGCAATAATCTCATGCTTACCTTAAAAAAGAGGCACAAAATATCCCATGGTGTTTGCTAAAGAGCAATCAATTGCTCATTAGAGTTGCCACACAGACCACAGATACAAGCAAACCTGGCACTATAGATTTTCGCTTGACTCTGTGCTGTTACTGCATGTGAGGTGAGGGTCAGGAAGTCATTTTCTGATTGATCACATGAACTAAGGAAACATTTTTAATTGTTTGGTATGGAAAAACTTTTCCATTGCTTTGCAAATGTTGTTCATAAAGACACAGGCTTGCTACATCTCAAAATTAGACTGTGACTTGGAAGTGTTGACACTGTGCCCTGAGACCTCTCAACTAACCTAAATCCATACTGGGAGAGTGTCCTTGTTTGGCTTGGAAAGGGTTAATTTCTTTTCCACAAGAAGCTGGGAGAGGCTACACACAGGACAGACAGCTGAACCAGCTAGTGGGGTATTCCATACCATAGGAGTGCTACATAAGGGCAGGGGGGTGAGGGTTGGGGAGGTCGAGGTTAGCTGGTGGTGTTTACATGTTGTCACATTGGGTGAGTGCATTGTGGCTTACATTGCTTACTTTATATATCACTTCATTAGTATTATTGCTATTCCTGTTCCTTTTTTCCTTGTATTGTTCTATTAAACTCATGAGGTTTTGCTCCTGACTTTCCTTCCCATCCCATTGTAGGGTGTGGGAGCCATGTAAACAGTTGTATGGGGCTCAGCTGCTGACTGGATATAAACCATGATAAAGTGGCTCTTCCATAAGTTTGCTGGTGTCAGGAAGCTGAAATAAACTTCTCATGTACTTCCACATGAGTCTGTGCCACCACGTGCAACTATTACAAACTGCTGCAAGTCACCCCATGCCTGTAGGGCAATGAGTGCCTAAACTGGGTGCTTTCAAAAAGACTCTCGCTATAGACCCCACTTGCCCTGTGAGGCTTTGCATCATACCACAGGTGAGAGCTGAATAATGTCTGTTGGAACCAGAAGCTGGACCAGAAAATACACCCTAGGAAAAAAACTTTTATATTTCAATGGCACTCAGTCCACAGGACTAAGTCTAATGTAAGCCTCTACAGTATGCGGTGATATGGGCACTGGCGTCTCCACAACTGCTGTTTTGCACTGCAGACCTGCTCTTGATGAGCAGTACTGCTCAACTGGTGCAGGCACAGACTGTGACATCCCACCTGGCTGTGCTCTATGCTTCTCTGCTAGACACAGTGGTACACACTTGTGGATGGAGCAGCAATAGCTGCATGTCCTGCTGACCTTTATTCACTCTGACAGCTAAAGTGGAGCCAATAATGATACTTGCAGCAGACACACATTATTTTACATTCTGTAAAAAAACAGCATGTCCTAGTTCTTCACAAATGACTCTTGGACTCCCCCTGTTTCTTCATGCAGAGAGAAATCTGTCCTATTAGGTCACAGGGTGGAGAACGAGGGTGTATGTGAGTTCAGCATCTCTCCCCAGGCTGAAAACCTTCCAGGCCGTCCACTCTGCCTGTGAGAGTGGGTATACTCAGTTCCTTGGTGATTTCACTGGGTCTTTAACAACAGGTGTATTTTTTTCTTTAAGGCAACACTCGATTGCGTGGGAGCTCAGAGTTCTTTCGTAGTGGCACCTTTGCTGTTTGAGGGAGAAAAGCTTCAGCCCTGCTGGCTCAGAAGCCAGATGTCATACATGCGAGGCAGCAAGCTAAAATGTACCGGCCCAGCATCCTAGCTACCTGCCCAGTCAGTGACGACACACAGTGATGACAGCCTTCACACCGTCCAATATCAGCTTGGGCAGGTGAGGAAAAGGGCGACCCCGGCGGTGCTGCGCGGTGCAGCGCGGAGCGGTGGCAGCTGCCGGCACAGCAGCTCCGCAGCCAGCGGTCGTGCTCTGAGCCTCCGGCCCCGCCGGGGCACTGCGACGCCCCCTGGCGGCAACGGTTCGAAGAGAGGGCGCGGCGGCGGGGCCGGAGCGGGCGGTTGGGTGAACCTGCTCGGCCGTGGTCCAGCTGGGGCGGAGAGCGGCGCGGCCGCGTGAGAGCCGAGCGCCCGTGCGGAATTGAGGGCGCGGCGCAGCGTTCCCGAGCATCCCGGCGGGACGGTGCGCCGACGGCCTGCTGTGTGGCTAACGAGGGCTCTCCGGAATGAAACGAGCCCTACTTACAGGTTTATTTTTACCCCGAGACCCCAATTTCCTAAATCCCGATACAATTTTAAAAATAATTCTTTGCAGGATTTCAGCTCTACTACTGGTTTGTGCAGGCCGCCAATTTAGGGGTGTGCATGCAGGCACTTGCTCAGGAGCATGAGTTTCAGAAACAAGTGCCTCTGGTGAAACTGTTTTGGGGAGTTTTCTTCTTTTCTCTTTTCTTTTCTTTTCTTTTCTTTTCTTTTCTTTTCTTTTCTTTTCTTTTCTTTTCTTTTCTTTTCTTTTCTTTTCTTTTCTTTTCTTTTCTTTTCTTTTCTTTTCTTTTCTTTTCTTTTCTTTTCTTTTCTTTTCTTTTCTTTTTCTTTTCTCTTCTTTTCTTTTCCAGTCTTGTCTTTTTATGTCTTTTCCTTTTCTTTTTTTCTTGTCAGAAAGAGCTGCAACACCGAAAGCAAAGCAGAACTTGACTTGTATATTCCTGTACTCCCTCACAGATATGGCAGTGCTGATGTTAAAAAGCAGACATCAGACATAAGATTTTAGTGAAGAATGCAGCTGCATTTAGCAGGCCGCACTTAGTGTTTCTCAATCCCAGAGCAGCTCTGTGCAGAATTTTTACTGCAATGAATATAATCTAGCAGAGCTGTGTCAGTTCACCTTGATAAAATTCTGGACAAATAGGTTTGTTCTTTCACCCATCATAAAGTAATAATGCTGAGAGGTAAATTCATGTGACACTTGTATCACTGAGGATACAGTAGCAAAGCAGAAAAAAACTTCCAAAAAATTTTTTGAAAAAAAGGACTAAAGTGGCTAAAGGTGGAAGAAAGCAGGAGAAGGAAAGCCTTCATATGATACTGCTCTGTTCGTAAAAGCAATGATCAGTCAGTACAGCAAGAAAATGTCAGACAAGCTACTCAAATATCTGTGCAACCTGAAAAGACTCTTACAAAATACAGACAGAAATAATCTGATGGGTCAAGACAGTTTTAAAATGTTATTTACATGTATTTATTCAGCCTTTTCTCTAAAAAGAAACTCAGGGCTCTTTCAATGAACTTAGTGTCTACAGAAGTTAACTTAAAAACTGATACAGAGTCTACAGTGCAGCCTTCTGGATTTCTCACCTTTATTCTCATGGTATGACTTGATGTCATAAAAATATAGGTATGATTGTCCCATGAAACATGCTTGTGTCATATATTTAGAGGAAAAAAAATTTAAAAGGAAAAAAAACCTGAGAGAGCAGCAGCAAAAGTCTGTGGTTTCTGAATGAAGAAATTTTCATGTTATGGTGGAGGGTGAAATTTTGACCTTCGTTCTGCAAGTGGATCCATCAAACCTGACCTACATGCTCTTGCAGTGCTTGCTAGAGTCAGCAGAACTATGTGCTAAGTGCAGGGATCTGTCCATGTGGAACTAACTGGGGATTTGGGACCTTCCAGTTTCCTACTGTGGAGGAAGGATGAATTCACCTCCATGTAAATTCTGGAAAAACAGCAAGAGATTTCCATAAAAGAAACTTGCATTTATTTTTAGACCTTCTGTTCTCTCACTCAATCCCATAGAGATCATGCTGAACACAGAGTGCCTGCCATTCTCCAACTACATATCCCTGCCTGCTAACACTTGGCCATCACTGCTGAAAATCAGCATGCCCTATATTTCTGTAGTGAGAAGAACCTTGCACATAGTTAGTAGTCACTGTCCAGTAGCAGCTGCTGCAATTGCTAATTCATCTTTAAATCAGCTTAAATGTGTCCCAAAATTTACCTCTGTCAGTGTCACAACCATTACTGTGGAGTAATGTGGTTGTCTTGTGCCCTTCCAAAAATGCCAGGGAGGTTGGTCTGCATGTGCAGATGTGTGCAGCTGCACAATATTATGAATGCACGTCTCCATCCAGAGCTACGTTTTCTTATTGTTAGCAAGGCTGCACGGACGCTCAGTGACTTCCAGCTCAGGTACATCCCATAGTGCATGATCAACACCAGGCTTCTTCAGCCCTCAAGAAAGAGTTCAATGAGATCATCACAGACTGATGACAGCTGGTATGGGCTGAGACACCTGTGCTGGCAAGTAAGAGAAAATTCATACATTCCATAATGGATGCTTGGTTTTAGCTGTGTTATTCCAGGCCAGGAATCTGACCCACAGGCACACCTGCAAGCACACCACTCACTTACTTTAGATGCTGACCATTATCCAATGGTGCCTGCTCCAGCAGGTGTAGGCTAAGAACAGCTTTTGGTTTGAGTCTTTCAAGGGACATAGGCAAAACTGGCGGGATCCGCTTGGGGAGATACCACTTGTCCAGCTGTGTCAGGGCACTTACAGGCACAGTCAAAAGCTGAACTTTAAGCATACATAGAAATGCAAAATAAAAATGGAAGAACTCATGGCCTTCTCATTTGCTCCAGGTTTTACACAGCTCCTGAAAACTTTTTTGGGACCTCCATTCTGGATTGCAATGTTTCAGAGCTTATGTACATCATCCTGGGTTAGACATGACTGTAAACCCATTTGTGGACACAACGTCTGTAATCATATTGATCTTGAAAGTTCACTGCAGCCCATAGTTGCCTGGGTGGTCTGGGGGTGCTGGACTTGTGTGGCTAGGATCCATGTTCAAACAAGGAGAAACCTCGATCATAGCTTTCCCACAGAGCAAGTTTACAGCTGGAGAAACTGTGATTGCTAAAGCCTTTAAAACTGGTAGGATCGCACACCTCTGTCAAGGCTTCAGAAAGGTGACATTTTCTTGAGGTACATTAACCTAGTAGTTGTTAGGACTCCTGCTGGGAGACAGCACTTTGAATCCCATCAGGTGTGGAAGGGAACTGAATTTGATGCATGCAGGATCTCTCAGATGTCGGTGTAAAAATGGGCAGAGGTCACTGTATTTTTTCTGTTCTGGGATGCTCTGGCTCAAGCAGAGTGCTCCAACATGGTTACAGGCCTCAGCTGTACATGTGAAACAGGCAAGGGAAGTCTAATCTATATACTGGACTTACTTCTGGCTGAGTTAGTCTAAGAAATAGGACACAAATAAGACATTAGAGGCACTTCCATGGATCAGACATGTCAGCACCTTTTAAATCTCCCAAGGAAATGGAAAATATGTCAAGAACAGATAAAGTGTTCTCTGATGATGCTGAATGTGCAGGAGAAATGACCTTCCACGGCATCTTATGCATTCACAATATACACTGGTCTGAAAAATCAGGTCTGAAAAATCAGGTTTCTTGATAGGGATTTAGATCCCTGAGCTTAATAGCTCGGCCATAAATAGTTTTGCTATTAAATAATTAATAGCTTTTTTGTTAAACTGCATAGCAAATGGCTAATGAATTTCGAGGGAGAAAAAGAAGGGATTGGTTAAATATCTTCAGTGATAGTGAACTGTGTATCTTGGAGATTAAAAAGCTAGTGTCTCTTAGAATTGTCATCTGTTGTCCATGGTCATTCTAGGAAGACAGTGGGTATATTTCCTCATAAGGTGGAGGTGACAAGTCATTACAGCTGCAGTCTTCCAGCAGCTCTTCTGGTTCATCAGGACTGTTCTCTGACCTGGAAACAGGAAGAGGAGCAGGTGCAAAAAGAATTTAGCAAATGCAAGCATGTAAGTAACCTCAGTGCTGTATCCTGTCAGTCTCATTTTGGCAAAGCACATTCTGACTTCTTGAGAAAACGCTACAAGATGAAGTTTTACTTTGATTTAACAGTTCACAGTGTTCTTTTTGTGAATTATATGTGTCAGGAAGTGACCTTTGTTTTCACGCTCCCTATGCCAGTCACGTGTTTCTCAGGATGCCGGGGTTTGTCAGCAGGTTTTCATAGACTTTGATAAATTAACTAGAAGTGACTTGTGTTCTAAGGAGGATGTAATTCTGAGTAATTCCTATTATTAGAACGTCTTTCCATAGAGGAAAGAACTATATGAAATTATTTTGTGTCTGATTAAATCAGTTGCGTAGTGCTTTGTAATATCAGCAATTTTGTTTGTGCCCTACAACTAGGAAAGGAGTAAGGACTGGAAGGTTGTTACAGTGGGAGAGGAGTGTGTTGTGACCAGACATAATCAGGAGGGAGAGGATCTGGTATAAAAAATCATTCTTCATTGTTGTAAAAATGCTGTTTGTGTGCTGACTTGTATGTTGTGGTTGTGTCTGAGTGGAAGCCTCTGGCTATCCGTATAACTTTCTGGCCAAACATCTAAAGGTAGTAAGATAATCATAAAAATAAAACATGGGCAGGAGCATATATACTAGTATTTTTTAAAGCAATAAGAGATTTAGTAGAGTGAGAATTGAAAGAGATCCATAAGTGAATTTAATTTGGATAAAAATGCTTTCCAGAAAATATATGTCTCCATAGTCTTTAGTTAATAAATACTCCTAAGGGGGGTAAAAAGAAGTCTGAAGAAGGATAACACCCTGGAGTAGCTTCTGTTTCCTTTGAAACTATACATGGTTTCAAATACTCAGCAGCCTGTGTAAAAAACACTAAGTATTTCAGAAGCTGTACCTCTGGTTCCTGGTATTCTCTGCAGGATAATAAGTCATGTAGTTCTCATCTCCGGTAAAAGCTGGGTTGTCCAGGGAGTAGGCAGGGCAGAAGTGAGCAGAGCCTGGTGTGGGAATTGGTGAGATGCTGGAGGAAAGAGCACTGCAGCAGCTGAGCACTGGATGAAGGTAACCAGGACTTACAGCAATGCCTTCTTGGGCTGGGTATGGTGGAGGGATGTACTGTACCACTGTGGCACCATGAAAAGTTATAGGCTGATTAATGCCGGTGAAGACAAAGGACTGACCACTTGCAGTCTGGTCGAGTTCTGACATATTTTCCTCTCTTTCTTTACAGGGCTTGCATGTAAGCATGTTAAATTTACAAACAGCAATCAGAATAAAAGTCACCCCAACAGACAGCAGAATAGGCCCTAGTAACTGAGTCCACTCCAGGTGTGTAATGCCATCGTATTTTATCCATCCCATCACGGTGAAAGTGATTCCCACCAGTCCCAAAAACACACCTGAGAAGAGCAAAGTGGCGCCGGCTTTATCCCCATCTGACACCAGGACATCAGATCTGTTTGGCTGATAAGGAGTGACAGAAAAGACATTCAAGGAGAAATCTTCTACGTTGTTGTTCTGCTCCATTACTGAGCCTAATGTATCTTCTGCTTCAAGAGAAAAGGGGGCTCGTAAGGGACTCAGCAGAGCTTTTAAAGTCGAAGGTTCAAGTTAGTTATACAGGAACTTTGTGTGTGTATGGTTAACAGAGTCTATCATGGGAAAGAATAAACTTTGCTTAGAATAATAAAGGTCTGGGAAGTGAAGCCTGAAGCAGTCACTAAAGACTTTTTGAATTGCTACCATCACTTCCGAAATGGCTTCACACTTGCGAGGCTGCTTATCTCTTTGTTTATCCTCTTTAATTTGGCACCCACTGATACTTCCTCACTCTGCCCATGCCAGATGGGAAAGGAAGAAGCTGTAGCCACCACAGCTCTTCTTAGGCTCCCTGCCAGCTGATGTGTCCAACATACGGAGAGCATACATTCAGTCAACGGCAATGAGGCAACTCTTGCTCTCCTTGAGCGACCACTCCAGCAAGACAGATATGCAGGAAAATGCATAGGCATTGCTGGGTATACTTTGCCGTGCTCTCAAGCACGACATTTGTGGCCACATCTGGACCTCTGTTGCAGCTTGTTCTGCAGTCCATAATTTCTGTGGTTTAAAAATAGCAGAGTAGGTTTTCTGAGATTTTGCTAAAGGGATTGGTTGGCTGGGTGGGTGGCAGGGTAAATGGCAACAGGGTAGTGAGTACTGAACAGTCTGGGAGAGCTGCTGGTTGCAGGAGAAAAGTTATTTCCAGCCAGCCAAAGCTTTCCAGCTGTTTGAAGGCAATATAATTGCTCTGTAATTTCCCCTTAATTGTGGACATTTTTTTGTTGTGGGAATTCCACCCTTTCCTTAAAGCTTATACTGAATAAAGCCCACTTACCCTAAAACGTGCAGCACTGCAGGAATAAGAAAGAATGCCTTGTAAATCTCTGGTTAAAAATGTTATCCTGTACTTGCAAGTATCTAGAATGTGGTGGTTTTTTTTTTTTTTTACACCTCAATGAACTGTTTAGTTGAACCTATCTCCCATATATTAAACAGACAGATTAACTGAATCTTGCAATTTTCTGTTTCCTAACAGTTTGAGACTAAAGTAATTGTTGACAGATGGTTCTGGTATAATTTATATAATTCCTTAGGGAGAAAAATTTCCCAACTACTTGACCCATTTTGACTATCATGGCAGGGGAGTATGCACAGTTCGGAAACCACTCTCAAGTGACAGAATGTAGAATGCTATTTCCTGCTATCGGCAGCTCTGGGGAAGCAAGCTTATCCTGAAATACATAAAATAAACTCAGTTATAGAACTATAAATCTCACCTTTCAGATTGCTTCTTCAAAATCAGTAAAGGGGACTTTGTGAAGAGTTCATTTCTGAAAGGGGCTGCTCACCAAATTTGGTGCTTTCAGAACTGATGCTGAATGCAGTTGCCAATGTGTGTTTCTCATTTGTTAAGAGGTTGACTTTGAGGAATATTAGTGCTGGACTCCTTTAAACATTTTATGGGAAGTTTCCAAAGTCAGTATTATGCCTTTTCTATTACTTAGGGTGCCAACAATTTTCCTGACAAATACACTTACGACCACCCCTTCTTCCATCACCAAGTCTGGTCAGGACTCTGCAGTACTTGAATAAGTGTTAGAGTACTTGCAATGCAGTGGTTTCATATGATGACAACTAAATGCGAAAGTGCTGAAATACTAGATAAGCTGTTCTTGTATTGGCAATTATAGCCAAAACCTATGTCATGGTTAACCTTGTATTTGGCAGACTTAATGGAATGAACTTTCATCAATGCTCTCTGCAAGTTAGGTTTTTCTATAACACAAATCATGCTTGTTACTTTGCTGAATCTTCCAGACTTTCCAACATCCTTTTAAAAACAGCATTATATCATAGTAGCTGCCCAGCTAGTGGTGTACACAGATGTAGAAGCACCTTTCTCCTCTCATTCTTTCAAGAACTTTGCAACTGCTATTTGCAAAAGTAGGGTGCTGGAGCACATACTTGGTCCTATGCAGTGGTCCTTAGATGTTGGCCAGAATCAAAGTTTTCCATCAGGTATTGCATCATCCCATGACTGATGCTCTTTGACCCTGACCTAGGACATGACTTCATGGTTGTTGAGCAAGTGCAGAGCAGAGCTGATGAATACAAGTGGTTTATTCCAAGATACTTGTCACTTGAACTTTGAAAATGGAATGGAAAACATTTTTTGTTTGGTGCAGTAGAATCTAAATTAAAATTATACTTTCCCCTCTAAACTGTCTCCTCTTTGTAAGACAAAATTTCCTCTAAGCTTTCCCATACTTCTGTCTTTATTTCCCCAGACAGAAGTAATACTGCATTCAGGCAGCTGTCAATGTCTTAAGAGATTACTGGATCACACTCATTTTTTAAGGTCAGTGCTATCCTATGCCTTTCTATGTTATAGGAACTCACTTAAAGATGCTGATTTACTAAATGCATCCCTTTAAACTGGAATTGCTCCTAAACAAATGAAAAGATTTCTGTGAAATCTGAGGAACTGATCAGAGTGAGGTTTTTAGAATTGGTGACATTTTCAGATCTCACTAAGGTTTGTTCCCACCTGCTTTAGGGACCTTACGCCTGAACACAAGCACTGCTTTGCCTTCTGTTGCTTTGCACAATCTTCTGTCACCAATGCAGACTTGCTGCTGGAAGCAGGTTTTCTGTAATGCCCTGCATCTCCTCCATTCTCTAACCAGTTTCAAGAGTCATCTAGAAGCATTGACAAGCTTTCACTTAATCCTTTTCTCTCTCCTTCTGCTATTAATTTTTACATAGTTGGTTACATTACCAACCTGTTTTATTGAGGTTTTATTTTCTTACATGCCTGTAACACAGTCATGGACTTAGTCAGAGAACATGCAAAAGAAGTTGTATAAGAGAAAATGCATCAGAAACAGATGTGTTCCTGTGTGAGCTGGTATAGGTGATCCTGCTCTGGCAGGGGGTTGGACTAGATCATCTTTTGAGGTTCCTTCCAGCCCTTAACGCTCTGTGATTCTGTGAAAATTGTATCTGTGCATGGTATTGCACACTGGTTTGCTTTGAAGAGCAGGTACAACATATCACTCCATAACAAAACATTCAGTTGTAGGGAAGTTAAGAAAGACTATTTTTTCCCTGGAGGAAGGCAACTCTAAGTGCAGTCTTTAATGGACAACACAAATTATGTGTGAAGAGCAGTACCTGAAGAACCACCCATGAGTGGGCATTGGGCCCACACCCTTGGGCCATCTAGTACTGCTGCACTGCCATCCTCAATGCTTAAATGAGCTTCGAGGAGTGGGTTCAGCCAGCTGCCTGCAACTGCATCTACCTGCAAAGTGGTTTTATATTCTCCCAGGGGAATGCTGTCTTGGCAGCAGGTGCAACCAAATCGAAGGTATTTCCATACCTAATTATTCAGATATGTGCATGTGTGATAGATGCAAGTGCACAGATGAAGGCAAAAACATTCACTGCAGAAATGTGGAGATACTGACAAAAACAGCTGCATGGACACAGAAATGCCCTACTAGCCATGACTCTGAAGAGGCAGGGTGGGAGAGGTGTAGATGGATACAGCACTACCAACCACAAAGGGCAAGGATGGGGTGGGTGGGATCCAGTGAGTGCTGCTGTTTTAATGAAGCATTGTTGCAGAGATCTGTGCAATCTCATTTTTTACAGATTAATTAGATTTCTATAGGGTTTTTTTAGCTGCTGGTCAGGTAGGAATAAAGACTTTTCCTAGAAGAGGGACATTATTTTTTCATGAATCTTTCCCATTTCCAAATGATTGTGGAGTTACAGTTAGAAGCAGAGCAGTTAGTACAACCAACAAGGGAGACCTTAACTTCAGAGGATGAGTAATCCTTACCTCCCACTTTGCCTGTTTAACTAAGCGTGAATCAGTAACCAACTTGATTTGCTCCCTAGCATTTGTGTGTCAAGAACTAAAGCTAACCTTAAGGCAAAAAGGGGGTTATAGCACCATTAGTGTGACACTAAAGTATCTCACTTCCTCAATAAAAATGCTATTCTGTATTATTTTAAGCTACTTTTATAGTTTTACAAGGTGTTGCTTCCTTTCTATTTCATCCCTACTCACCACATGAAAAATTCCTTCCACTAATGTTGTTCACACAATGGTAGCCTTTGGTGATGGCAGCAGGATCTGCTGGCCTTGCTGAAACAGATTTTTACAACGCAGTAAGCAAGTACTGTTGCCCTGGTTGTATTAGCTCTCTGAGTGGTAAACAGGTTGTGGAGGTACACCCAGCACATCTACTGAGTTTTCAAGGAATGATTCTCCAAGTTAAAAATAGAAGACGCTAACACAGATGTGTATTGAACTATTTCCTAAGTATTTTCTCAAAATTATATAAAGAGAAATTATGTTTTCAATCCTCATTTTCAGAGCTAAGTAACACCTGCTCTTCCCAGGAAATTCGGGTGCTAATACCACAGTGTCAGGTCAGCATCCTTCTGGAGCATGCTTTCTGTCAAGACTGCTTTTTGAGAAATAAAATGATCCACACCAGAGACAATGTAGTAAAAGATCAAAACATAACCTTGAAGAAAAAGGTAGTCATGTATCAGTTCCAGAGGACTCAGCTCAGAGTCAACATATTTTACTTCGTTTGCCTGGTCTCTTGGGTACATCTTGGGAACAATTGTTTGAGCAAATTGCAGGCAGCTCAAAAGGTTAATACCTTTATGGACAGCACTCAGACATGATGATATTTTATTTCTTTTTTTAAAGGACGGTGACATATTTCAAGATTTGTTTAGAGTAAATGCTTTTTTGATGTCTAATCTTTTCAGTTCATTTTAAAGTATAACAATAGAAGTTGTTCAACATGGGCCTTTGTTTGCTTGGGACCCCTTAGTAGAAAATATACCAGCCTCTGTACTTGTACAATTGCCTAACAAATCCAGATGGAGTGAAGCTCCTTTGACACATGCAAGGCTTTGTATGCACAAATCATGCACGCCAGTGGGCACTACTGTTAAAAATCACACTAAAAACTAAATCTTAAAAAAAAAAATCCAAGAAGATGGTAAATCCTAGCTTGGATTACAGAATGTATTCAAGGAAGAGTACCCTGGAAAAACTCACTAGGGAAAAAAAGAGAAAAAGAGTATGAAATGCCTGCTGGCTTTTGTGGAGCCCTGTTCTTCATACAGACATTTCCTATGGCCAAGTCAAGCCGGTTTAATCGGCTCCCACATAGTAAATCCCTCTCTGTGCTGTGTTTGCTCATTACTCTGCATGCGTAAGCCCCCTAGATCTGCTGCTGGCAAGACATACCTCCCTCACCAGCTGGTTTGTGTGCCTCCACAAAGAGCTGCTCTACCATGACTGGGGAACAGCACAGAGGTGGAAATAAATGACCAAAATCTCTCTAAAGAATGCTGGCAGGTGAGAAGCATGTTCTTAGGAAAATGATGTGAGACAATCTCCTTTCCCTAGACACAGAAGGGAACTTCAGTGCTTAATTCAAAGCTTGGCATTCTGTTACAGCCAGGTTTGCTGAAATTCACCCTGGCATAAGACAAGCTGAGGTGTAGCTAAGGTCCCAGAGCATGCAGGTGTTCAGAGACTTAGATAAACATGACAGAGATGGTGCTTGCATGTTTTAATGCTAGTAAGTTCACCATGCTGAATCAAGCCCAAACAGTTGCTCTGCAACCTTCTGTTTCTGGGTACAGAATCAGTTTTCCTCCAACAGGTTCCAGAGCAAGTCATGGAGCACCAAAGGTGACGGGCGAGACAGCCCCTGCTAATTATCCTTTCCTACTCCAAGCAAATCCTTTAGTTCAGGAATAGGAGCAAACATTCACTAGAACCTGTTGTCACTCCATCCTGAAGGTGGACAGCTACCACTACCCTGGGGGCTGCACAGGGATACAGGAGCTAAGAAGGCTACATTTCTAAATGGCCCGTGAAGTGCTGCTGCTCAGTTAAAAAACTTCTGTTGCATGCATTTCCATGAAACTGCCTCTCTTGCATTTACTGATAAGTGACATCTGCACCTGGAAGATAGCCTTTCTGAGTGGTGATCGCTCTCACAAACAAGCGCCCCTACAAACCATCAATCACGATATGCAACCACAGCAGAATGCCCCTGACATCAGTCATTACCACAGCCAAACTGTGAGCCTTCTACCTATACTCAGTGTTGCCTTAACTGCTGACTAAAACTGATTTTCATAGGCATTAGACTTATATAAGGACCAGAGAGAGTCTAAATTAAGCTACGAGTGTTTGTTACCAGGCAGACCAAAAAGTAACCATTTAAGTTCTCCATTAAACATATTTGGCCCCGTTCTTAAACACCCTTGTTTTTGATGCTTTCAGAGTATATACAAAGCTCTGCAAATAAGTATTTTCCACAGAAGTCATACAAAAATAGAAATAAGAACACTTCTTAATTATGTCTTTTTTGAAGCTCCAAACAGATTTAATTAAAGTAACAAAAAAGTTGCCTCCATTGTATGAAGAACAATTAAAAATAGAAACCGAAGCTGTAACAGAACAAGATGGGCATTTAACATTCTTGCAGTGAACGGATTCATCCTTTCAACTACTTGCTCAAAAGCCAAGCACTAATATTTATTGAAACCCAAACTCATCATTTATGCTTTTTGAGGAAAAATTAGACACAGCCAACATTATTGCTTTTATTACAAAATGTAAATAAAGTCAAAAATTGTAAATCTGAGTGTAGAAATTAATTTAAAAATGAAATCCTCTATGAGCTGGTGTCAGATGTGGCTAGGGAAATACGTGAAGAAGATGAAGAACATTCATTATTTTTTATTGATGCTTTTTCTTCGTATTTTGGAGGTGATTCAGAGGAAAGGTATAGCATTGGAAAAATGTCTGAAGGTGAGCTGCTTCCAGAAATTGTATATATGGTTTCATAGTCTCTAACAGCAACTGTCCTTTCATCGTCCGCAAGCAGTGCTCTATAAAACACAAAACTCCATATTAGCATAATTTATTCCTTTACAGTGAGTGAAATTACACTTGACTTACACACATGTATGCACACACTGCCTAAAAAAATCCCTGAAGCAAAGAACTTGCATAAGCACTAGGATTTAATTCTGTAGAGTACATGATGACTCACACAAAAATTCTGTTACTTCAGAGGGGAAGCACAAAACAGCTCCCTTCTAACCTTTCACATCACTTGTCAGAGTCTGGCTTATGGGTGTTAGCTGCTTCTGGCAGAGCTGTTCCACAATCTTATTAAATCTTCTGATCCTTAGCTCCTAATGTTATCTTTCCTTTTGTAAAGTCTATCACATACACACTGTCCCCTTCCCCTAGACTTAGAATTGCCTCACGAAAAAAATCACAATCCTTAGCCATTTAGGATCTTACCTAAAAGGCAACTTGAAACTTTTGTTAAGCTTTCCAGCACACCATGACAGACATGGAATAGTAGTACTTCCACTCAGAGCTGGAGAAACAGAAGCAAATGGACATGGCCAGACTGCTAAGTTCCCAGTAACAATAAAAGAAGACAGCTAAATATTCACTTTACTCCTCTGACCATCATTAACTAGATCCCACTTAATTGCATCCGCATGGTTCTGGTACTCTGCTTATCTTGTCCTGAAGTTTGCCCTCAGTACATTGCTTCAGCTTCTTCACAAGGAAAGAGAACAACACCTTGGTCCTCATTACTTACTCCCAGAGCTGACTCTTGCCTTTGTGTATTGCACGAGAAGCAGGAGTATGGAGCATAGTCACCTCATCTTCAGCACTGTTAGTGGTGTGTGAGCATGTGCATTCAAAAGACAGGGAATTTACAACATGGCAAATGCTAAAGTCCTACCCCATCATTTCTGGGATCAAAAAATGACTCAGCATTCTACAAACCTTCCCACCCAGCACAGCCTCCACCACAGCACTTGCTCACAGAACATACAGCAGTGAGCTGAAGATGCAATTCACATTTGTTCAGTACCCACCTGTGTATGAAATTGGTATTCCCTTCCAGCTTGGGGATTTTCAACCACAGCATTATGTTGGGAGGAACAAGGCCACTGCTTCTCCTCCATGAAAGGGCTTGGGAATGAATTTACACTAGTCAAGATGTCACAGCTGCTACCATGTGCTAAGCCATGGGAGAGAGTAATTGAGTGAAATACCTGAAAGTGCTATTAACTCACAGAGGTTAACTCCCACTCTCTGGGGAGTGTGGAAAAGCAACAGCTAGAGCACTCCCAGCCACAGAATGAAAACAGGTCAGAGTTTCTGCACCCAACGTTCAGGTGTTTTGTTCAGTCCGCTAGAAACTGCCCCAAGAAGCTGGGCTACCAACTGCCTCTTTGTGTACATAGGTTCATGAGGCAGAGAAGTCCAGACAGGGAATCAACAATGACTGAATTGATGGGATCACACAGAAAATTCGGATCACCACAACTGGACATCTGTGGGTTAAAGCAATTGATTCAGCGGCAGGGGATTTTGTAGACTGGGTGAAGGAAAGAGCAGTCATTTGGTATATACACCAGCAGGGAAAGCTTTTTGCCACTTCCCTACTTCTCTTGTTTTCCCTTTTTTAGTGCAGGATGTGCTGCTTGTGTTCTATCTCTTTGATAATCTACACATTTTACTGAAGACATGGGCAGGCAGCCCACATCTGAAACCAGGGCCTGAAATTACAGGGTAGAGAGGACTTATACCCCCCCAGTTTTGTGCACTGTACTTTTACAGACAGGAGGTACAAGAGTCACTCTGTCTCTCCCCTGCTTGCAAGGCTACAGCAGAACATGTATGTTCCTGTATTTTTCCCAATTACCCATTCCTGCCTGGTCTTTCAAATGTTTTTAAACTTAAATGTTTTTTGATGGTGCCCTTGAACCATATCTGAACTGGCTTTATAAGGGATACCAAAGGTCCAGGTTTACACGTGGGGCAAGTAATTTCTCCATTGCATTCTCCATTCCATTCATTTGCTTTGTATGTACATCTGGGATGTACATGTCAGAAGAGAGTTATATTACATGCTGGAGTTGTAGCACAGATTGGCTCAGCATGGTGCCCAGCTGGTATGAAACACCTTACAGCTGTGGACACCTTCACTCAGCCCAGTAAGAACAGAGAGACTTCACATAAACACCTTCTTTCAGCAGCAGGAGGTTTTTTCAGTCCTGCATGCTCTGGATGTCCTTTTTTTACAGTAGTATAGCTCTGAGAGCTGGTATGTTTCACTTGCACACTGAGAACAGGCAAAGACTTTTATAGTTCATAAAATAACATGTTTCTTCACACAACAATTTGTGCCTGTCATGAGAGCCACTGCTCTCTTGGAAAGCACTTTTGCTTGATCAGCCCTGACATCTTCTCATCCCTGCAACTGCCCTTGTCATCCTGAACAGGCAGGTGTTTAGAGCACTGACTAAAAGAAGAGATTCTGATAAGCTTTGTACAAAAAGTACTCTCTCTGAAAGCAGCTAAGTCAAAAGCCAGCAGACTGCATTAATTACAGGTGTATCTAGGGTTTTAGGCATTGCACCCATCAGTGCAAGTCATTAACCTCAAGCTGAACTAAGTCAGTGGGAAGCAAACACTGAGTGTCTCCTTCCCTAGGTGGTCTGTACATGATTTTTTTTTTTTTGTTGGGGTACCAGTCGTACTGTGCACTATAGTGTTGCACTGGTAGCAACAGAGAATGAGTAGGTTTTTTTGACAAAGCTGTTTATTTTACGTTACATTAAAAAACCCCAAAGCAATTCTGAGAAAAGGCAAGACAGTCTGGCTTGTAACAGCAACAGATGGAGACATCTGATGCTTCCAACAAAGAAAATGTTTGGAGGAGGGCACTAGGAAATGGAAGATAATATGAGGAGTTGTGATGGTAGTTACTAGATAAGAATGCCTTGTGCACTAGGGCTAAGCTTCAAGAATCCACCAGGTACACTTCAAGGGATAACTGCATGTGGCTGCACACAACATGGTAACATGAATAAGCACCATTATTACCACAAGTATCCCCCTCCTGTGGCATTTAGGTCTTTGAGCAGGCAGAGAGTTCACGCTTGCTTGCTTCAAAAGAAAGGTAAGCACTAGTTTTGAAGAACCACCAACATCAGGCACATAGCTGGTACAGCTGGCCATGGAATGCACTTGAACAGTTTGGAGTATAGTGGAAAGCTTTCAAAGCAATGGCCCAACAACTGATACAATTTGACACAGCCAGGCAGGCTGGGCCTCTTGCCGCAGAGACAGTGCTTAGGATGCTGCAGGTAGAGTCTTGTAAAGTGTTATTCAATGACAGAGTCACACACCACCTACTGACTGGCAGATCAAAACCAAGCCAAGTCAATTCTGGATCATTAAGGGCCTGAGAAGTTCTGCGCTTGTGGCATCTAATTCCCCTGACCGAATCTAGTTCTGGCTCTTGGTATGTGGCCCTTGCAGTGACCTCTTCCACTCTCAAGTTAGCAGCCCATTGGTGTTAATCCATAAAGGATAGATAAATAACCCTGCCAAGTTCTTGTGGTGCTTCCTGAGCGTGACAGTGGCAGCATCTAACAAATCAGCTGTACTCAATGTGTGGAAAAGTGGCTGCATGGGTAAAGTGTAACATCTTCAGATTAAGTTTGCATTGCAACCCTTCTTGTAAGCTCTCTCAAGCTTCCTGCAACAACAAAACATCCTTTCATCTCAAAACAGTGCTACTGCACAAACAAAACAGACCAGTACAGCAGGTCTCACTTCAAGGCAGTAAGGGTTACAAGGTGAACAACACACAGAAGTGACCTCTGAAGGGTCAGAGGGCTTGTGGATAGGTGTCATGCAGTGCTCCCTGCATTGGGTCTATAGAGGTTTCCTAAAATCTGACAGTTTGGATATCCCGCTACTGGGGCACTGTGGTCTGGGTCATCTTCTCTTGGACAATCTGTGGAAGAAATCTAATCTAAGCATATTTAGATAAGGCTGGAGACTTAAGGTTTTGTGTTCACTTTGGAAGTTCTTTTCAGTCAGAATTTAATCCTCAGGAATGACTCTCTATGGTTTGTGATTCCCCCTTTTCACTAAGGTATTTTAGCACCATTTCAAGTAAAGGTATCTGAAATAAGTTGAGTGACGTACTAGAAAAATTTGCACTACCTGGTAGAGTTATCCACAGTGACTATTTAAGAATATGATTAAGAAACACCTCAGATTTACAAAGATGGAGAAGAAAACACTCTTACCCATCACTGAAGATAGAGTGGTATGGTGGAGGACTTTCACTTGTAGGCAAACCACTTGACACAAGACAATGTGTCACAGTTGGTGACACAGGGTCAGCAAAATAAGGAGGTGGTGGAGGTGGGAATACCATTACAGCATCGCCTAGGGAAAAAATGCCAATTATTACGTCTGAAAAACTGAGCACCACTGTTTATTCTATCTGTATCTTAGATTTCCTGCCTTTGGAACAGCTGTATTTGTACTTGTCTACCTTTTAAGATAAAGAGCAATGATCCCACACACAGAACTGTTATATTCTGGGCTGCTAAAGTACATTGGAAGTGCAAATTTATCCCCAAATAAAAAGATGCAGCATATTCACAAAGGGAAGATTTCAGTACAGCTGGGGAAGAGAAACATTCTTTCTAGCTAAGCTATAGAAACCTCTGGTTGTTGGCTGTCTTCAGAAACTGGAAGTGTGAAGAACAGAGTTATTGTTGGCTCACTTTTTATGGGAAGGCAAGTACTTGGTTTTCCTCACATCTTACCTCCTATCTAACAGGGTGCTTTAAGTTCCTCCACATCCATATATCCACACATAACAGTGTTATATCAAAAGTACTCAAGTCATTAACGGATCATGATTGACTTTGTGGTCCTTGACAGTTTTCCTACTAAATTACTTGTAGCTGAAGACACATCAGTAGTACCACAGCAGTACTGATACATAATTTACTATTAAACATGCTGTGCAGCGTATTTGCCGACTTCATAATTCAGGAGTTTCAATTTTTTACTTATTTATTTAAACAGAAAGTTTGTATCACTCACTGAGCTTGCACGATTTACATAAAAAATTTACAGCTGCCTGACACCTTTTTCCCCCCTCATAATTTGCATGCAGGAACAAGACATGGAGTACAAAAACCACTGAGTAAGCTGGGAGGTGTTTTCTAGCTGAGTCACCATTCTTCCAGAATGTGACTATGCCAACAAGACATCAGACTTTATTCTTTCAGTTTTACTTTTCCTGATGGAAGCATAAAAGAAATCCACTAATTTTGCCTTCTCACCTTTAAGGACAATCTGAATTCCTTTCTACAATCCTTTGATTTATCGCAGTGGCTGGAAAACTCACTTTAAACCCTCACACTTTCTGAGGGTCACCAGGTTACAGGTCTGTACACTGGTTTGACAAGCAGAAGAAAAAAGTTCTGCATAATGAACTTCCAGTCCAGTCAGTCAGGATAGCCAAGCAATACTCTAATTTACTCGTTAACCCTTTCTGAGAACTAAAAAATTACCTTTGCATAGGATGTATTCATTGGGTGTTAAAAGCTGTGCCATATGCATAGAAGTATTCTGTGCTAACACACCACATTTGCTCAAATGCTGTGCAATTAACAGAAGCATCTTGAATTCACATCTCTGGTAGATAGAAGATTTGGTCATGGCTAAAAAAAATACACTGCTTATGAATCAGATTCTCCTATTTCAGGGGTCAGAGCTCAAGGCTAAAATAAATCTTAAATATAGTCATAGAAGTCAACAGACCTGTGATCTGCAGTGTCAGCTACACATTTCAGAAAGGAAACAGGACTGGATTCATTTGTGTTGGCTTACATGACTTGTTTTGGACAGACTGTCACATCTTTCTTTTTATGCCAAAGAAGAGGATTTGTCTTTGAGAGAAAGGTAACTGAACTGACCATACAGAAAACATATGAGACAAAGCAACACTTTTTGTTTTCGCTAGTTTGACATGCCAAAACTGACACACTAGTGGAAAAAAAAAAACAACCAGTGCTACTAACTCTCAAATGTAAAATTCATGTATTATTTACCTACCTACTATGACCTGAAAAGATTCAGGACTCTGAGTATGTTCTTCACTTTCGCAAGATTCTTGATTGAGATTTAAGTTTTGTTTCTTTTTAACATGAGCTATCACGAAGAAACACAACCCAGTAAGCACAATCAAAGGTCCCATGATTTGAAGTGACAGGAGTCCACAGCCCTGGAGGTCCACATCAGAACTGTCGGTGTGGTTGAGCTGTATGCTGTGCCAGCTGGGGCTGCAGCCAGGAACCCAAATGCCCAGGATGCTAATTAGCATTCCACTAGTTAAGAACAGGAATCCAAATATGAGAAACTGGGCAAACTGGCAGCTCCCACGACAGAAAACAAGGCTGTACACCTGCTCATTTTGCAGCTGCCTTTGTCTTATATACAGTCTGGCCCTTGATCGTGCCAGTAAAACACAAACCAGTCCAGCTATAGCCAGCACAGGCCCAGCAGCCTTAAGGACCTCACTGCAGTCACTGAAGGTTCCAGATGGGCATGACTGGAGAATAAAGACAGACAGCAGGAATCCAGCGCAGAGCAACACAGCTCCCAAAACAAAAAGGAAAAAAATAATTTTCCCATGTTGTCCATTATTTCCTTCACCTCCTGGTGCAGGAACAGCCACTGGATACATTAGTATAGAATCTCCTCAAGCAGATGATTTGGGCTTTTTTTTTCCCAGTTAGCATTAAGTGGCAGAAAATTACAGTAGATCTGTGAACATGAAAATACATGGATCAAAAGTAGTAAAAAACACCAGCAGGACTAGCTACATTATATTTACTATTTGCTATTCAGGCTATACTGTATACTCTTAGTTGTATTCTCTGTTGTGTAGTATCTCTATTACGGATTAAAGGGTTGATCAAGTTTGCAGCCATTGAATGCCAATGAAAAAACAAAACTTGCTTTACCATTCGACTGAAAACAACTGTAATTGTTCCTTTAAGTACACAGTCTTATGATTATTTTCAAAGGCTGAATCTTGGGAACGAGGACAAGCTACCTCTCCCCTTGAGAAAACAGAAAGCTAGGAGAAATTTCTATAGCAAATTGCAGGAAATGACAGCTCTTGAGAGAAAGAATCTTAATGCAGATGAGCATTGACGACTTTTGGAATTTTAACCACAAAAATCTTCTAACACATACCTTTTCAAAGTATATAAATATTGCTTCCACTTCCACAGACAATAAGGATTTTTCTGTTTCTTGTCCTATACAGATGCAAGAGCATGTACACCAATGATTTTTGGTTCTGTTCTGAAAAGTCAAAAAAAAAAAAAATGAAAGAGAAAAAAAGAAGATAAAAGCCACATGAAAGACCATGTACTTCAAGTCTCACTGATTCCACAGTTAAGAGTTGGTAAGCATACTGCTCTCACACTTTCAACTTTCCCTACTCCTGAATCCTTTATTTGTGCTCTCAGAAAGCTTTAAATAACAAAAGTGGCTCCCAGAAAGCCCCTGAGCTTACGGCCCTCTAGAATCAGAAGTAAATTAGAAGAAACCATTAACTCATACTGGAGGAAGTAACAGTCCATATAGGACTAAGAATGGGAAATCTGTTCTAGGTGTGGACAAACTGGGGCAAAGAAAGTCCGACTGAAAGTTAGGCCAAACTGACATTCGGTGAGCTCTAGAAAAAAACATTTCTGTAATTAGAGATGTAAAAGTTTGTGCTGCACTGGCACTCTGGCCTCAGATGGACACCTGGATTCCATACCACAGTGACTAGCAACCATAGGGATCTCAGTCTAAGTGGCTACCATTCATCAAAAGCCAACCTGAAACCCAAGGGAATTTCAGACTACAGAAAGCAAGAATTCCAGATGGAACAGAAAGCTATCCCCTACTATGTGTAAGAGGTTCTTAACTGTACTCATACTGCAGTGTTTTAACACTGCCCTGTTCCCCTCAATAGCAGTCTCCCATGACAGACAACTTCATCTACTACTTGGATATCTCAGGAAGCATGTATAGGGACTGGACAGGTGTGTCACAGATGGAAGCAGGGAATTGGCTTAGTTACTGCTGTTCGTTAGTTAACCTCTGTGAGCTTCCTCTGTCCTGCTACTAATCCAGATGACCTGAAGCTTAAAGTCAAGTTAGATTGAATCCCCCTTATATATGCCTCAACAACACTTATTCCACAGGAAAAACAAAGTATCATGCGATTTCCCCAACCAAACTGTTGAACATGAATCAGCTGTGGCTTTGTGTCACTCCCCTGTAAATGGCGTGCCACACTGGGATGGAAACAAAATACACCTATAGAACTCACCAGTCTCTCAAACACATACTTTTCCAGCTGCTATGCAAGGCAATCTACTGAGTCACTTCACTTAGCCACTTGTAAGAGTAGGAGTCAATTAAAGAACTAGCTAGGCAGATACACCAGTGATGAAGTTATTAGATTGTTGAACATCAAATCAGCCCCCTTGGCAGCACACGAGAAGACAGCTGACTAGCATGCAGGTAAAAGGCCTAAGACTCCGAAAACAAGGAAACAGGCTGCACCCCACAGAAAGAAAGCTACTGCAGGAACCAACAAAGTATCCCAGCTGCCTATCTCAAAGAGCAAAACCAGAAGTCCTCCCATAACGCATATGACTACTCAGATCAGTTAATTTGTAAACTGTCTGCTAAGTGTTTTTCCACTGTTCTGAATTCAGTCTATCCCTCTGCTAACACTGGTTGGAAATACTGCTGAGGCTCTCTTGGTAGAGAAGTCACAGCTCCAATGTAGAAGAAAATTGGTTATAAAAAGGACTAAAGGCAGGACAGTATCTCCAAATAGAAATTAAAGAAATTCTGACAGACTTCAAGCTGAAGGCTTCAAGCTCAACACACTTTCAACACTGCATGAGCTGGAATCAGTTTGATGGCTTTACTTCTGAGCAGAGAAACTGGAATTGGTCACTCTTCCTTCCTTGATTTTACTGGTCTTTCCACAGTTAATACAATTGTTTCACATACCTGCATATGCTCCTTCACCTCTAGAAACATTCCCCATTTTCGTAACTGATCTGAGGTGGTTCAGATTTATTGAGCTACCAACAAATGCAGTAAACTGAGTAAAGGGCCTCTGAACTTAATAAATTTAAAAAAAAGTACACCCAGCAAAGCCCAGTTTCAGACATAACTGACTTGAAATATTCTTCTGCTGAAGCACATTAGCCATTGTAACAACAAAAACATTCTAATTAGAGAGAGCTCTGAATCCTTTCTTTACATTTCTCTCTAGGGAAGAAAACATGGACATAAGTACAAGAACATTAGGACAAAAGGAAATAATATGAACAGAAAAAAAATAATCAAATGTTTAGCTTTTAAACAGAAACACCTACAAATTTGTTCCTACTACTCCAACACAGTGGCTGCTTCTCTTCCATCAATCTTGTTATGAGATTAAGTTAAAACACATATTAGAAAGGAAGCACGTGAATATTTTCTTAATTCTTTCAAGCCACAAAAGAAAGAACATTCAAAACAGTTTGCTGTGGCTTGGAATATGAAAGCCACAGATTTTATGCTGCAAAGTCCATGGGAGGATTAATTTTCATTTACACCACTGCCACATTTTAATAGAAAACCCAATGCAAAATTAAGCTTTATTTCTTGTGTTTCAAGAAGACGCATTTTAAGAAAGACGCAAGCCTTATATTGACTACGTGCTTGAAATACTTTCATTAGATCAGGTATCTCCACAGGCATACTGACAAGGTGTTATATTGACTATGTACTTGAAATACTTTCATTAGATCAGGTATCTCCACAGGCATATTGACAAAAAGGAACTTTCCACTCTTATTGTTCCCAAGTCTGAGAGCAGACATGGAAATACCAGGTCAGAAACTGCTAAAACAAAATCCAGTAGTGTGGCAGCAGTTACATATCAGGGAAGAGGGAACTGGAAACATATCTTACAAAGGTGGGCTGGTTCTACATTTAACTTAAAACATACCCTTTTATAAGTCTGACCCATACCAGGTACATAGAACAGGAAATAGTATCATGATTTCTTGTAATCTTCTGTGTAACACTTGTATTGTTTCACATTATGGATAACCACAAGGATTTTAAAATACAAATTTTAATGATGAAAATGGGACTTTTTTGCTTTCTTTTTTGCTTTGAATCTTTAGAGTCTGTATTATCTAAGATTTCCATTGCAAGCTCTAGAGCTATAAATTTACTCTCCTTTACTCATATGAAAATTTGATGCCACATGTAGTCATACGAATCCAGGAACTGTGAATTAAAGGGGAAAAAATAATTGGAAGCATTAAGACACTGCTGTTCCTCTGTTTCACATTTCCCAGAGCAGACCCTGTTCCTTCTCTTTTGCTTGCAAAGCCACCCAAATAATTTCATGCAGAAGTATCAAGGTCTAGTTCAAGAACTACCATATACCCTGTGAGTTGTAGTCCACAATAGAAACCCTGTTAGAAGTCACAAGCCACCCTTTGTAAGAGTTTTCCATGTAAGTGTTTTCACCCATATTTACAGTTTGTGAACCACTACCTGTAAGTTGCCACTGCCGTTGTGTGATTTCTGAATTTATTTTTTTTCTTCCCAGGTTTCAAATTAAACCCTGACTCCTGATAGCACAAGCTACCTGAAAGAAAAACTTTTGACTTCTTAGCTTCCATGTCAAAACAGGAAGAATTCTCCACTTCCTCTCACTCCCTCTATCTAATTTCCTCCTCCATTCATATCAGCCTCTATAGCCCTATTATTTTATGTCCTTTATCACAACACAGTTGCTCTCCTGGTTTGCACTCTTGACATTCAGCAAAAGCACCAATCCATGCAAACAGCTGGTTAAACTGAAGTAAATTGGAGTCTGCCACATTCAACCCCACCCTCCATTTCCCATGGTGTTTTTAATCACTTATATGAAAAGCTAGGGAGAAATGCCTGACCGGATGTACTTTAGTTTTCTACTTTCAAGCAACATTAAGACTACAAGCACTAACAAGTTTTGACATGCAAAATATATTCAACTTGACCTCTTGTGTCTGCAGTCTCTAATTAGTGCTCTCATCTCATGGACCATACAACTCTGATGTTCCAGAAGGATTTCCAAAATTTGGATGCTGCATGAAAAGATCCCTATGCAGTGAGTGGATGGCACAAACTGCCCATACGGGTTGCCAAAATGATTGTGTCAGCTTACAATATAAGATTAGCAACACTATAGTGTTATTTATGACCATCATAGGTAGGGCAGAAGTCACCATCTGGAGAAGTGCTGGAAAGCAGCTGCAGTAGGAACTTCCAGAAAATGTGATGAATCCTGCCACTCTTCAGACACATGTGCCAGGTATCCTTCTTACCACAAACCAGCAGTAAGGGATTCTGTGCTACATGAAGAAGCTGCAAACTACTACCCCTGTGGGCAAGAAGAGAACAGCTAGAGTGAAAGTTGGTCCACAAATGCTCCCCACTCACTTTGATGGGGAAGAGAATCCTGATGCCACAATTGGATGCAACAACCCAAAGAGGAGGCAGAGAGAAGCTTGCAAAAGCAAAGTGTGGTAACTTATTGGTTGGGTGTCATGCAGGCAATTAGGACAGCACCTAGGTTCAGCTAAAGGGTCCCATGCATACAGGTGGGATGCTTTTTACATGACACTGGTGGCACACAAAAACGGGGACGAAGCAGCTCCTATTTTCTGAAGTACCTGCAGGTGAGGTGGACGGACACAATTAAAGCCAGAGCTGACTTCCTTCAAACAGGTACAGAAAGAGCAATTTCTGGCAAGTTCTGGGAAGGTCTGTCACATGAGACTGCTGTACCTCGATGCACCAAAAGGCAAAAGCGGAGTTACAGATCTTTGAAAGTATATGACTGGGACCATCAGGAAGATGTAGGACTCTAAAATATAGCCAAAGCCTTCTTGTCCCAGTTTCCTGAGGTTGACCTGGGGCACTAAAGCACAGTGAACTTACGGACAAGCAGTTAAACTCGGCTCCACCTGGGAAAACTAGCATCCCATGACATCATTCTCCTCATGCACCAGCCAGTCAGGTCTTCGAATGCACTAACTCTTCCAAGTCACACTAAGATCCTCAACTGGGTGGCCCATGCCCGGAAAGCACAGCTCCCACACATTGTGCTGGAGCAAGGAGTGGCATAGGACAGCCTGTCACCACCTCACCGTGAGGGAGCAGCACCTGGCCTGCATGCGGTCAGAGCATCACCCCAGGGAGGACCTCCTCGCTAGCGTTTTCCAAGCAGTATGCCACCGGCAGCAACCTGCGCATTGTATGTCGGCAGAATAATTTGTAAAAGCCGGTTCAGAGATCCCCACCTCTCAACGGATGGTATCTCTCAACTCCAGATAAGCAGTGTGGGGAGCAGTGAGCTCTCCAGGGCAGAGATAAAGAGGTTTTTGCCCCAGGGGATTTATGCCCTCGATAGCTGACACGTAGGGGTACAGCCATAGCCTCCACCCGTGAATGGAGCGGCCGCTGGTACACATGGCACAAGTCCACCCACCATTGCGACCCCCTTAGGGGGGCAGCCGCAGAACGAGTCAACCTCCAGCAGCGCCCGCCTCCCAGCAAAAAGCCTGCCCGCCGGAGATGCCCCACTTTCGCCACCGCACCCTGCGTCTCCTTACACCGGCGCCCTAGGCTTCTCCTCAAGCTTCTCCGGAGCGGCCGGGGACCGCCTGCCATTTTCGCGCCCACCCGGTCACTTTCTTCAATCCGCGGCTGGAGCTGTGTCGGCCCCGGAGATCAGGGGAAGCTCCCCGCCATGGCGGCACGCAGCGCAGCAGCCTCTGCTCAACACGGCACCGCCTCAGGGCCTGAGCCAGCCAGCGACCGCCCTCGGGAGTGCGCAGAGGAGATGCGGGAAAGGGTCGATGATGAAGGACTCCTAATGCCCGCCCCTTACCTGGCCGCGGTGTGGAGAACTGCCGCAGCGCAGGTCGCGACGGTATTTAACCACCTTCGCCAAGCAGCGCGCACTTGGGCGGTGGCGACGTGAGGCAAAGCTGAGCCCGGCTGCCCCGGGCGACTACGGGCACGGCAGTGGCTGCTGCAGCACCGCCTCGCCCGGAGCTGGGCGCCCCGCCCGGCGGTGGCGGTGGCCGCGGGCGCGGCCGACGTCGCCCCTCAGTCGCTCCGCCCCGCCGCAGCCCGGGTCTGTCGCAGTCCGGACGCTCTCCCGAGCTCTCAGCGAGCGGGTGGCCGACGAGGTAGAATCGCTGTCCGCTCTTGTCCAAAGGTCCTACCTGACCCACAGTGTAGTGCCCGGTGGTCGGCTCCACGTCGAGGCCCTGCTCGCAGCCTCGTCGGGTGAGGAGGAGGAGGTGTGAGGCGATGCCATGTTAGTCACCCTCTTAAATGGGCTGAGGTAGCCTGCTGCCCTTGGTCACTGAAGGCTAGGCTGAGGAAGTCATAGAATGTCTTGGATCAGAAGGGTCCTCCAGCAGTCATCTAGTCCAATCCCCCCTGCAGGGGCATCCTCAACTGGATCAGATTGTCCAGAGACCCATTGAGCCTGACTTAAAGTCTGCAAGGGACCTCAACTACCTTCCTGGGCAACCCCTTCCAGGGTTCCACTACCTCCATAGTAAAGAACTTCCTCATAAGATCCAATCTAAGTCTGCTCTTACCTAATTTAAAACCATTGCCCCTTGTCCTGTCACTGCAGGCCTTTGGAAACAGTCCCCAGAGTCTTCTCCAGGCTGAACCCCAGCTCCCTCAGCCTGTCCTTTGTAGGAGAAGAGTTCCAGCCCCCTGATCATTTTCGTGGCCCTCCTCTGGACGATGTCCATGTCCTTGTGTTGAGGGCTCCACACCTGGATGCAGTACTCTAGGTGGGGTCTTACCTGAACAAAGTGGCAGAATCACCTTTTTGGATCTGCTGGCTATGCTTCTTTTGATGCCTCCTAGCATGCAACTGGTGCTCTGGGCTGCAAGCACACACTATTGGCTGATGTGCAGCTTTTCATCCACCAGGATTCCCAAGTCCTTTTCCACAGGGCTGCTTTCTATCATCTCATCCCCCAGCATGTGCTGATTACAAGGATTGTTTCAGCTGGGATGAAGAACCCTGCGCTTGGTCTTGAACCTCATGAGGTTCACTTAGGCCCACCTCTCCATCTTGTCCAGGTCCTTCTGGATGACACCCTGTCCCTCTAGCATATCAACAGCACCAAGTCTTCCTGGATGGCTTTAAGCTGGCTTTGTGGAGGTATGGATGTGTTTACTGCCTGGCTGGGAGATTTTCCAAGCTGATGGTGGAATACTGGAACAGGTTGCCCAGGGAGGTGGTAGAGACCCCATCCCTGGAGACATTCAGGGTCAGGCTTGATGGGACTCTGAGCAACCTGATTTAGTTGGGGATTTCCCTGCTTACCGCTCGGGAGCTGGACTAGATGATCTCTAGAGGTCCCATCTAAAACAGTGCATTCTATGATTCTATGGTTCAACAACGAGCTTTTATTGAGCAGGACCATTCAGGTGTCTCCAAGGGTGTGTGTATATGGCCAAGGTCTCATGTGCCCCTGTAATACTGATGGGTTTGAGATTAAATGGGTGAGCAGTCCTCTCAAGGCGGCTGCACCACATCTCCCATTTCAGGAGCTCTTCTTGTAGTTACTTTCGCCTTGCCAGCATTAGCTTTACTTCTACACGTTTGGGAACTTGCTAGGCCAGGCCTAGATGTGGCTACTTTTCTTCTGCCATGATCCAGTTCAGCCACACTGGAAATGTGAGAAGATGCCTGGTTTTGTGCCTGATAGGAGCAGGTAGTGTGGACACAAAGGTGGAGATGAGAAAGACAGGAAGCGTAAGAAGCAGCTGTGCAAGAAGACAAAGAACCAAGGGAGGAAGGTGTGGATGTGCTACTTCACTGTGGGTGTCTCAGTGGTAGGATCTGAATGGCAGTGGTACTAAAGCTGCACCACTGGTTAGGCACAGTATGGTAGCTGATGGGGTGTAAGAGTAACAATTTTGGTTTATGTGAGAGTAAAGCCAAGAGGAGCAAGAACAGGAGTGAAGGATGGAGTGAAGCCCAGAAAACAGATGGCAGAGGAAAAGAGAGCAGATTAATATCTTGCATGACAGGGATATAGTTTGGTTAGATGATGCAATTGGGGAAAAATTGGATATGTAGGTTTTTTGAGGGGATGTGGATTTGAGAGAGAACTAAGGGAAAACGTGGAATTGAAAGAAGAACCAAAGAGTGTATGAAAATACATGTGGGTTGTAGGAAGGAGCTTGTGTTGGGGTAGAAGGCTGTAAGCTTTCCAGTTGCTGATTCCTGGATGTTAGTGACCCTTTGCTGTCTCAACTGCTTTGTGTCCTAACTTGGGCATCACTGACTGGAAGGTGGGCTTCAGTTGTAAAATGCTCAGATATGGCTGTGAACTAACAATTCCTGTATTCTGTGAAGACTGAAGTATTTCAGTGAAATAAGAAAAAAAGCAAGAAATGTAAAAAAAACCCACAAAGCCTTGAAGAAAACAAAAGAAGTTTAGTACTCTTTGTTATGAACACAAGCTGAAGCTGAAGTCCTGCAAAGACTGAAACAGCATCAAAATCTAGAATCGAATTGTTTTCTGATGTGTGACAACAGTAACAGAAGGAGATTGAATTACATTTATATGGCAGTTTTCTAATATCTAGTTTTGGTTCTTTTAACATACAGCTTAATAATAATAAATATAAAAACCAATTATGTGGTGCTCTTTTTTGTATGAAGTATTTTGTCAGGCTAAACATTCTTCAGTTGTCTGATGTTAGTAATTGATTAGACCACAGCTGTGATATACACCTAACATATCTTAAGAATTTGGCTTTTTTTTTTCTTTCAGTCAGTCTTGATAAAAGTTGACGAGCTTGTTTAATAGTATCTACATGCAAATGATTTCTCCAAAGCTCATCATAAATCTTTTTTCTCACCATTCTCCTTCTCCCTCTACAATGTGTGTCAATCACAGTACATATCACAGTATCACAGTATGTATCACAGTATCACAGTATATATCACAGTATCACAGTATATCAGAGGTTAGAAGGGACCTCAAGAGATCATCAAGTCCAACCCCCCTGCCAAAGCAGGAGCACCTAGGATAGTCTGCACAGGAACGCACCCAGGTGGATTTTGAAAGTCTCCAGAGAAGGAGACTCCACAACCTCCCTGGGGAGCCTGTTCCAGTGCTCTGTCACCCTCACTGTAAAGAATTTTCTCCTCATGTTGAGGTGAAATCTTCTATGTTCAAGTTTGAACCTATTGTTCCTTGTCCTATCACTGTGAACCACCCAAAAGAGCCTGGCCCCCTCCTCTTGACACCCACCCTTAGATATGTATAGACATTGATCAGATCCCCTCTGTCTTCTCAAGACTAAACAGCCCCAGGGATCTCGGTCTCTCTTCATAGGGGAGATGCTCAAGTCCCCTAATCATCCTCGTGCCTCTTCATTGGATTCTCTCCAGCAGGTCTCTGTCTCTCTTGAACTGGGGAGCCCAAAACTGGACACAGTATTCCAGGTGTGGTCTCACCAGGACAGAGTAGAGAGGCAGAAGAGCTTCCCTCAACCTGCTGGACCCACCTTGCTTGATACACCCCAGGATCCCATTGGCTCTCTTGTCCAGAAGAGCACATTATTGTTCCATGGAGAACTTGCTGTCCACCAGCACTCCAAGGTCTTTCTCTGCGGAGCTGCTTTCCAGCAGGGTAGCTCCTAACCTGTCCTGGTGTCTGTTGTTATTCCTCCCAGATGTAGGACCCTGCACTTGTCCTTGTCAAACCTCATGAGGTTTGCCTGGACCCAGCTCTCCAGCCTGTCCAAGTCACATTGGATGGCTGCACAGCCTGACAGGTGTCAGCCAACCCCCCCAGTTTTGTATCATCACTGAACTTGCTGAGGGTACTCTCAATGCCCTCATCCAGGTCATTGATAAAGATATTGAACAAAACTGGACCCAGTACTGATCTCTGGGGTACACCACTTGCCACAGGTGTCCAAGTTGACTCTGTGCCATTGATGATGACCATCTGAACTCTGTTGTGGAGCCAGTTTGCAGTCCACCTCACTGACCAACCATCTATGCCACATCTCCTGAGCTTTTCTATGAGGATGTTATGGGAGACTGTATCAAAAGCTTTACTGAAGTCAAACATATGACATCCACTTCTCTTCCCTCATCTACCCACTTGGTCATAACTTCATAGAAGGCTATCAGATTAGTTAGACAAGATTTCCCCTTGGTAAATCCATGTTGGCTATTCCCGATAACCTTCTTGTCTTCCATGTGGTTAGATCACCTCCAGGATGAGCTGCTCCATCTTTCCAGGGATGGGGGTGAGGCTGACTGGTCTGTAGTTGCCTGGGTCCTCTTCTTGCCTTTTTTGAAGACTGGAGTGACATTTGCTTTCTTCCAGTCATCAGGCACCTCTCCTGTTCGCCATGACTTTTCAAAGATGATGGAGAGAGGTTCAGCAACACTATCAGCCAGCTCTCTCAGCACTCGTGGATGCATCCCATAAGGCCCCATGGATTTGTGTGTCTTGAGATGGTCTAAGAGATCTCTAACCCAGTCCTGACTGACCAGTGGAATGTCCACATCTCTCCAGTTCTGCTCCCTTGCTTCTAGAGACTGAGGTTCCTGAGGGCTGGTCTTAGGAGTGAAGACTGAGGCAAGGAAGGCATTCAGTAACTCTGCCATCTCTGCATCATCACTGACCCTATCTCCCCTCTCATTCAGCAGTGGGCTCACCTTTTGTCTGCTCTTCCTTTTATCATTGATATATTTGAAAAAACTCTTCTTGTTCTCCTTCACCCCTCTGGCGAGATTCAGGTCCAGGAGGGCCTTGGCTTTCCTTGTTGCATCTCTGCATTCTCTGGCTACATCTCTATAGTCCTCCCAATTGACCAGTCCTTTTTTCCACATATTCCTCCTTTTTGTTTTTGAGTTTTTGTAAGAGTCCCTTGCTTACCCATGCAGGTCTTCTACCTGCCTTACTTGATCTTTTTCAAGGGAATACATTTCTCTTGAGCTTGGAGGAGGTAATGTTTGAACATCATCCAGCTCTCTTGGGTCCCCCTTCCTTCCAGAGCCCTAGTCCACTGGATATTTCCAAGTAGAGTCTTGAAGAGGGGAAAGTTGACCCTTTTAAAGTCCAGGGTTGAAATTTTACTTATCACCCTGCTTCTTTGTCTGTTGATATTAAACTCTAACATATCGTGGTCACTGCAACCAAGATTACCCCCAAATGCAACAGTTTCATCCAATGCTTCTGTTAGTAAATCATAGAATCATAGAACCGCAGAATAGTTTGAGCTGGACATGACCTTGAATGTTTCTAGGGATGGGGCATCTACCAACTCTCTGTGCAACCCCTTCCAGCATTTCACCACCCTCATTGTAAAAATGTCTTCTTTCTGTCTAGCTTGAGTCTACCCTCTTTTAGTTTAAAACCATTACCCTTTATCAAGGTGCAGCAGGCCTCACTGAGATGTCTGTCCTGTCTTTTTTATAAGCCCCCTTTAACTATGGAAAGGAAATTAAGATGTTTAGAGAGAAGTGATTAAGAAATAATAACATTCAACAACGTCATGCATTAACCCTATTAAAAATCAAATAGCTTTGTTTTGGCTGGGAAAGGTAGACCCATGTCTCACCAGTGCATCTCAGTTTGTTGGGTTTGCTTAGCATGGTTGCATCTGATTTTTGAGAGAAAGGCATGACAGATACTTCAGCTGGTGGCGCTGGTAACCCTTAATCTGTTGCACTGCACTGTGATGGCACTGGGTCCAGGAAATGAAGGTAAGCTCTGGGAGTGTTCCTACATGCCACACCCATCAGATGTGCAGAGGTCTGTGGCAGACATTCCTTCCCTAGCTGAAAACTGTTCTGCCTCTCATGGTTAGGAATTGAAGCTTGGAAAAGGGCAGCTTGATCATGCTGAGGAGGGAAGCGAAGAGCGATGCAAAGTAGGATGAAAACTTCTTCCATTTCTTTTCACCTAGTGCACAGGTACCCAGTCTGGACTTGAGGAAGCGGCACATTTCTAGGGCAGTCTTGAAAGACCGGTAATTTTCTCTTGAAGTGTACGTTATCAGTGCCTTTATTTAATAGGAACCAAAGCCAGTAGGTTGGGTATACACTTAATCCAGGAGAAAATGCATCTTGATGGTGTGTTGTTGACTGAATTAAATTAACTTTTCAACTAACCAAGTACGTGGGCTGGTCTGAGACAACAGAAATTTAGTTTTAAGAAGCCCACTCAGTATTTAGAGAAGGGGACTTTTGTAGTGAAAGTCAGATTTCACTGTGTTTCATCAGGCAAGATTAAAACTCATTTTATTTTATAAATAAAATGAGCTATATAAAATTTTGTTTGTCTGCTCATATCACCAGGCCACACATCAGATGAAGGCTTCATCATGCTAGGTGTGACTTCATACAGAGCACATAAAGCCTGAGAAGGTTTAATGATGTCTTTAATTACATAGAGAACTGAAGGAAAAATGAGAATTCTCTGAGTACCGTTTACTGTCCCTTAGTAATGCAATTTTAACATAGTATGTCCTCTTCAGCATTTTCTCCTGATTAGTCTTATCTAAAGCAGACATCTATAGAGCTTACGGTGTTGCTGTTGTGTAGGTGATTGATCCAAATCTAGGATAATGCTCTCTAATACTGTTTATGGCAGTTTACAAGGTCTTATTTTGGAGTAACATTTAAAAGATGTGCATCTTCAGTTTCAAAATAAGGATGCCGATGGTTGCACAAGATTGAAAAAAAAAACAAACAACCAAACAAAACCCAAAACCAAACCAAACCAACCAACCAAAACCCAATCAACCAGCCAGAACCCTCCCCCCCAAAGAAAACACACACATACACAAAACCACAACCAAAACAACAAAACCAACCAACCAAACAAACAGAAAGCCCTAACTCTACAGGTACTTTTTTTATGATCTGTCAACAAAAGTTCTAGACCTGGAAAGACTTCACTGTCATTGCATTTAAGGTGGTTTCTACAAAGAGTTGTTCCAACTTACAGCCTATAGAACACTGCAATTTTCTAGTACAGTCTGTAGAATTTATGCTTTGGAACATTTCTGTATCACCTCCATCTTCATTCAGGAGCACTTAAAAAGTTATAGCATCTTTGTTTAAAAATCAAGTAGCTAAATTCTCTAGCATAAGCCCTGTTGGTCATACCCAGTGTCAGTTCATCTTTCACTTACAGTGCTATTGTCATGCAAAGACTGCTGTTTTTCTACTTATCTTCATATCAGCTGTGACAAAGTCACTCCTTAGACTCTGCTGATATAAAATAGACTGAAATAATTGGTGTCCTAGTCCACTTATTTCTCAAGTCCAAAGGCTTTTTTTTTTTTTAATATTCTCCATTGGCTTTAAGTTAAATGGAGTCAAATTGAGTCATAGTGTATGTATTCTGCATTTTATATTTCATTGCATCTTGTTTAAAAATAAACCCCAAGAAACAAGGACTATTAAAACCTTAACCATGGCCAGCACTTCCGCACATGATCATAAATGCACTACTTGTTATGTTTGTCCAGAGAGACCTCACCTAAGCTGATTTTTTGGGAATGTTTTACTTACTTCATCTATTTATTTTGCTATTATAGATGCTGAATGCATTTCTGTGCAGTCTCAAAATTTATTTTTCCATATTGTGGGATTCATCAGTACAGAAGTGTTGTAGATTAGAGATAAAACGTCCTCCAGCGGCTAGGCAGTCTAGGGGGAGGCACAGGATATTGCAATATGTTATTCCATCCCATAATCCTGTGTAGGAGGAGAGCAACCTTTGAACCATTTTTGAGAAGGCTATGTTTTGTCTTTGAGTTGGAAAGGATGTAAACATCTTATAACTGAAGAGAAAGACTAGGCAGAAGTTGACTGGGTATGTTGAGGAGCTTGTTTGTCAGTATTAACCTATCCTGTGCTTTGCTTGGACCCATGACAGTGAAAGGATAGCCAACTGGGATGTGGCGGCTCTGTATCGGTAAAGTATGTAAGTGTACTGTGTAACAGAGTAGTGGGCTTCCTTTGCTTATGCTTAGTGCTTTGCTTAGTTGCTTAGGCAATAAATGCTTCTGCCCTTCGCAGTAAGTCTTCTGGTCTTGTCTTCACCTGGAAACATCCTAACAGGCAGCCTGAGAAGAACAGTACATGATGCTGTCATAGATGGTGACCCTAGCGTGTCTTCACTCAGAAGCAGCTGGGCCCGACGCAGCCTGTGGAGATGTGTGCTTGCTTTTGCCAGTATCCTGCACCTCCCTATGTCAGCAGACCTCACAGCCTGTCCTGTCTCTTTCTGCCTCCTCCCTGTGGCCGGCACCTGTGGCTGCTCTCTCTTCGGTTTGGGGGGAGTGCAGCCTTGCTGGCAGGGCGTTTTCCTGCTGCTCTAAAGGGCCTAGTGGGCCTGTCTAGGGGGGAGGGGAAGGGGGTGTGCAGTTTAGCCTACTCTGGGGCTACTGAGGCCTACTGCTGGGGGAGGTCTGGTGGGCCCAGCTGGAGAGCCAGGCCTGAGCTGATTTTGATTGTGTGTGTATATATATATATATATATATTCTTTTGCCTTTGTACCTTTTGTATTTGATTTACTTTTGTGAACAGTATTTCTATTTCACCTCCAACTCTGTATGAGTGTGTTTATTTACTCCTTTGGGGTAAAGTCATTCTGCCTTCAGTCCAGAGCTGTTTTCAGCTCAAACCATGACAAGAAGAAAGACAGGTTACTGATTGTTCTGAGTGTCTTAAGAGTGTGCCTGTGAAAGGGTATATCCAGGCACTCATAGAATCACAGAATCATAGAATCACAGAATCAGTCAGGGTTGGAAGGGAGCACAAGGATCATCTAGTTCCAACCCCCCTGCCATGGGCAGGGACAACTCACACTACATCAGGCTGGCCAGAGCCTCATCCAGCCTGGCCTTAAACACCTCCAGGGATGGGGCCTCAACCACCTCCCTGGACAACCCATTCCAGGCTCTCACCACTCTCATGGGGAAGAACTTCTTCCTCATGTCCAGCCTGAATCTCCCCACTTCCAGCTTTATTCCATTCCCTCTAGTCCTATCACTACCTGATAGCCTAAGAAGTCCCTCCCCAGCTTTCTTGTAGCCCCCTTCAGATACTGGAAGGCCACAATAAGGTCACCTCGGAGCCTTCTCTTCTCCAGACTGAACAGCCCCAACTCTTTCAGTCTGTCCTCATAGGAGAGGTGCTCCAGCCCTCTGATCATCCTGATGGCCCTTCTCTGGACACCTTCCAGCATGTCCATATCCCTCTTGTAATAGGGGCTCCAGAACTGGATGCAGTACTCCAGGTGGGGTCTCACCAGAGCTGAGTAGAGGGGGAGAATCACCTCCCTTGACCTGCTGGCCACACTTCTCTTGATGCAGCCCAGGATCTGGTTGGCTTTGTGGGCTGCAAGTGCACACTGGTGGCTCATGTTGAGCAGAAGCTCATCCACCAGCACCCCCAAGTCCTTTTCTTCAGGGCTGCTCTCAAGCCAGTCATTGCCTAGCCTGTATTTGTGCTTGGGATTGCCCTGACCCAGATGCAGGACCTTGCACTTGGTCTAGTTGAACCTCATGAGGTTGGCTTGTGCCCACCTCTCCAGCCTGACTAGGTCCCTCTGGATGCCATCCCTTCCCTCCAGCGTGTCTGCTGCACCACACAGCTTGGTGTCATCAGCAAACTTGCTGAGGGTGCACTCAATGCCACTTTGCTAGCAAATACCTAAAGGAGCAGCACTTGAACCCTGCACACCCGTGGGTGTATCCCATTGGGTCCCATGGACTTGAACACTTTCAGATTCTTCAGGTGATCACGAACCTGATCTTCACTTATGATGGGCAGTTCTTCCTTCTGATTCTTGCCATTAGCTTCCATGAGTATTCCAGGAGTGTGGCTGGAGGCCCTTGCAGTGAAGACTGAGGTAAAGAAGTCATTGAGAACCTCAGCCTTTTCCATGTCACTTGTGACTGTTTCACCTGTTTCCTTTCTGAGGGAGCCCACACCTTCCCTAGCCTTCTTTTTACCATTAATATACCTGTAGAAATTCTTAGTGTTCCCTTTGATCTCCCTGGCTAGATTCAATTCAAACTGTGCTTTGGCTTTCCTAACCAGGTCTCTTGCTGCTCAGGCAGCTTCCTTATATACCCCCATTCCAGCTGTCATTTCTTCCACTCCTTTGTAGAGCTTCCTTTTAAGTGATGGCGTGTCCAAGAGCTCCTTGCTCATCCAGGCAGGCCTCTTAGGATTCTTCCCTGCTTTTGTCTTAGTTGGTATACATTGCTCCTGAACACAGAGGAGGTGATCCTTGAATACTGACCAGCTGTCCTGGGCCCCTCTTCCCTCTAGGGCTTTGTCCCACGACACTTTGGCCAGCAGATCCCTGAAGTGATCAAAGTCTGAATGCCTAAAGTCCAGGGTCGTAAGCTTAGAATATGTCCTCCTGGTTGCCCTGAGGATCTTAAATTCAACTACTTCATGGTCACTGCAGCCAAGGCTGTCTCTGAGCCTCACAATGGTCACCAGCCATTCCCTGTTGGTGAGAACAAGGTCCACCATAGCACCTTTTCTTGTTGGTTCCTCTACCATTTAGAGGAGGAAGTTGTCATCTATGCAATCCAGGAACATCCTGGATTGCTGGTGCCTTGTTGTGTTGTCCCTCCAGCAGATGTCAGGGTGGTTGAAATCCACCATGAGGACCAGGGCTTGTGACGTGGAAGCTGCTTCTATTTGCCTGTGGAGGGCCTCATCTGCTTGGTTGGACTGGTCAGGTGGCCTGTAGCAGACCCCTACAGTAACATCTCCTTCCCCTGTCTAGCCTTTAATTTTAACCCATACACTCTCAACCAGCTCATTATCCTTCCCCAGGTGGAGCTCCACTGATTCCAGCTGGTCACCGATGTAGAGGGTAACACCTCCTCCTCTCCTTCCCTGCCTATCCTTCCTAAAGAGCTTGTACCCATCTATCCCTACATTCCAGTCATGGAAATCATCCCACCAAGTTTCAGTAATAGCCACTCTGTCATGACATCCCAGCAGCACAGTGCCCCTTAATTCACCCTGTTTGTTGCCCAAGCTGTGTGCATTTGCATAGAGGCACTTCAGCTGGGCTGGCCCTGTCCTCCTCTTGTGACAATTCCCCTCAAGCTGAAAGCCTTTCTCTAAGTCGTGGTACCTATGTGATGCTACTGCCACACACAGAAGCTAGAATCATAGACTCAACCAGGTTGGAAGAGACCTCCAAGATCATGCAGTCCAACCAATCACCCAGCCCTAAGCAATCAACTAGACCATGGCACTAAGTGCCTCATCCAGTCTCCTCTTGAACGTCTCCAGTGATGGCGACTCCACCACCTCCCTGGGCAGCCCATTCCAATGGGAATCACTCTCTCTGTGAAGAACTTCCTCCTAATGTCCAGCCTATACCTCCCCTGGCACAACTTGAGACTGTGTCCTCTCGTTCTGCTGCTGGTTGCCTGGGAGTGATTTAAGTGGCTGTGCAGCACCACAGGTTGTTGGATTCTCTCAAATTCAGATTCCTTTTATTCAGGAAACTTGTAGCCTGAGGCAGTTTTGGAGACCTGTGAGATAAAGGGAGAGGATCGATTTACGTGTCACAAAGAAAAATTTCTCAGTATCATTTTTCTGCTAGATGGCCCGTAGGCCTTTGTAAACCATTAGTGACTCCAAGTGGGGAGTCCTTGATAAGCCTTGAATTAGCTGGATAAAGAATCAAGAAACATAAGAAAGTGTCTAGGAAACTGCTTAACCAAAATTTGTCTCTTCTCTGTATGATGCACTATAGAATTCAGATCAGCTTTGTGGGTGAGAGCTGTTATTTGAGGGGTGGGAACATCTGACTTGATCCCATAACATGTGCTCAAATCATACCAAACAGCCTAATCATCTGTAAGGGTCTGTGAGACAGTGGGAAAAGATGGGTGGAGATTGCAGAAAGGTCCTTGGAGAAAGCAACAACATAAATTTATGCTATACAAATAAAGAAAATCCAAGCTTGTTAGCATTTAAGGTAGAGAGTGTTGCTTCTGTCGTGGATGAACAAGATTTAGAACAGGATAGAGAAAGGGATGGTTTAGAGTATATGAATTTCAAAAATTACCTTTCAGTAGGGACTTGAGATCAAACTGAAGTGAACTTTGCCTTTGAATGTCTTTTGTATAGGCAGATCTGTAACACAGGCCTGTATCTCTTCTGGTCATTGTAGCTGAAGTAAAAGGCACGAGATATCAGGTTTTCAAGAGTAAATGAAAACAAGGCTTTACTTCACTATTCCATAAAATCAAGCTTTCTTCAGGAAGTTCATTTCTTCATTACAAGAAAAACTTGAAGGCAGATGCTGAGATTGGAGCTTGAGTCAAGTGCATGTGAAGCTTGAAAAGGGTAGATTTAGACTGGATATTAGAAATAAATTCTTTACAGTGAGGGTCATGAGACACTGGAACCTGGAGTTGTTCCAGGCCAGGTTGGATGAGGCCTAGAGCAATATGGTCTAGTGGAAGGTGTCTCTGCCCCTGTCAGTGGGCTTGGAACTAGATCTTTGAGGTCTCTTCCAATCCAAACCATTCTATGAATCTATGAATAAAAGTAGGAAAACAGTAAGGTAAGAATTACAGTTAAATAGATATTCAGTCAACTAATGGAAGGTCTACAAGGCAAGTACAGCCTAGAAAAGGTTGTTTTGGTAAATGGGGGAGGTGATTGATTCCACAGAAATCACTCTTTTGGACCTTCTCTTTGTTAAACTACATTTTAATCTCTTTGAGGGATTCATTAGTCTGGATCATTACTTTGGGAAGACTTCAGGTCTTTGTCCCTGGTTTGAGCAGGGGAAATGACTAAATGATCTCCAGAGTTCCCTTGAAGCCTAAGCTTTTCTTTGATCCCAAGAACACATGCAGATTTTCAGCCCTGGATGTCTTTTTAGAATAGTTCAGAAAAATCCTTAGTTATCCCAAAGAAATGTTATTTTGTCTTTATTTATTTGATCCTAAAGTCTCTTTCTACTATTTTGTGTGATGATTCAGTGGTAAAAACTGCTTATACATAAGATCTCACTTTTTTTGCTTTCTCCTTCCATCTTTTCTCATCTGCAAAAGTTCAGGTTTTTAACCTCAGGTAATTGGAACAATATTAGATACTATCAACTCTGCAGGAATTAACTAGAATTGTGCTTAAAGATAATTCCCTCTTTATTTACATCTTAATAATAGTTTTTTAATATATCATCTTCTTGCTTTGCTGTAGTTATAAAACAAAATATTGTGTACAACTAAATCAGGTGTCTTACATAAGTCTTTTTTCCTTTGACCCTGTTACTCTTATGATCCAGATTTTCAGCCTATCCTAAATTAGTTTAAGACCTCCATTCAGTACATCCATGACTGATAATAATTATCTTAACTGTATTTTAATTTTCTTACCAAGTTCTACATTATAATTACTTAGATTGCCACCTTTTCTTTTCTTTTTCTTTTTTTTTTTGGTTGTTGTTATTTTTGTTAAATGTAATGGTGCAGTGTTATCTTCATTCTAATCTTCTAATATTTTCCAGCCTTTTAAGACTCACTGAAATAAAAATTAACCGTCCATAGAATGGCTTGTTCAACTTCCTAAATCCTTGGGATAATGTTTATCTGATCTGCTCATTTAAAAATATTTAGCTTCTTTCTTTAGATACTGTTGGATTGCAAAGTATTTTCACCATGTGACTATATAATCTAGCTAGCCTTTAAGAATTTGGCAATGTGTTTATCACTTTTCTCTCTCTGTCTTTTGTGTTCTTACTGATTCCAGCATTTCCAGCCAGTAATGGGTCTACCAACACAATGGAGATGAAACATTTTTGTTGTTTTACAGAGCAAACTCCTTTCTATCATCCTCAGTTAAACTATCTACATGGACTTTCCTGCCCCCTGTGTTTATTTGCTCTTTTTATCAATCTCTTACAGTTTATGACATCAGGGTTTATAGCAACTATTGAGAAGTCTTCCATTGTGTCAGTGAAGCCAACTGCTTTTAATTACCCTTTCTGTCTGTGGTGTAGTGAACAGCTGAGCTGGACTGGTGACACATGGCTGCCAAAAGGGAGGTATCTTATTCCCTACAACTCCTCTGCTCTTAGGTTGGCAATTCCTGTGCCTGGTGTTGGTCAAACCTGATGCAAGCTGGTTTAGTGGGCTTAGCTTCGCATTTTTTTTTGTGGTTATAGTGTGTCTGGTTGGTGAATTGACTCATGAACAGATACTACACATGCTAGAGCTGGTATAGGTGTGGTGGGTGAAGATGGAGACCATGGCCTGTGTCTTCAGGCAGTATTGAACTGCTCAAATAGCTCATTGTGAAGCTGTAGCCTAATGCAGTTTGGTTGGCTGTAATAGGTGTAGGCATCTCAATCATAGGATTATTGCATTATGAACATCTAGCAAAATCTAAGTTTGAAGCACCTTTTAAAGTACTACCTGCCTGTACTATTTGAACCTAACTATAAACAACAAATGCAATCCAGTAATGCTGACTTTGTTGTCACTAATATTTGGTTGTGTAGTCCAGCCAGTCAGCTTAAGATGGGGTATTTTATGATTCTTTGGTGACAGCATCAGAGAGTGTTCAGTTTTTGTTCCTTTCTTTCCAGACCCTTTATGCTCCAACTTCCAGTTTTGAGCTCAGTTTGAAGCACTGCAGATGAACTGCCCATAGTCTGCTCACAGCCAGCAAGTGTGGCAGCTTCTGCAGAGTTTAGGACCCTCCCTCCCAGAGGAATGTAGCTGCTGTACAAAATGATCAGACCACAGAATTTCTTAGCTGAGGAAGGGGAGAGGCCAAAGGGAGTCTCCAAGATTAGATATGGCTGGGAGCACATTACTCCAATGCTAAAAGGATCTTTCTAAGTCAAGGTGTGAGCTGACTGTAAGTAGTTTCAATATGGCTCTTACCACTAACTCCCTGTATTTTAAAGTACAGCAATAAGATCTCTTGAATGTCAATGCATTGAGCTTTCTTCTACAAGGATGACACCAGATTATTCAGAAATACTGCCACATTACTTTTAACATATTCTTCACCTGGGATACAGAGATGACAGCAGAGCGTGTGCAAGATTCTGAGAGTTTTCTTTGGAGAGCCAGTAAACAAACATTTTTGGGAAATCACAGAATCACAGGGGCTGGAAGGGACCTTGAAAGATCATCTAGTCCAACCCAGAGCAGGATCACTTATAGCAGATCACACAGAAACACATCCAGGAGGGTTTTGAATATCTCTAGAGAGGAACACTGAAAGTACCTGTTGTGATCTAACACTATTTTGAATCATTATTTACAAATGTCTACTGCTAATGTCAGCAGTAATAATAAAAAACTCCTGCCTTTCTGGGAGAGAAGGTGGAGACATGGAGGCAAGCAGAGAATGTTTTAAAAGGTCTCAGAGAATGGAATATGCTTTAGCAAAAGGAAAATATTTAACAAGAATTGTAATGCAATTGGGTCACCCATCTTTGGACTGGCATACAGGTGATGGCAGATAATGCTGCTCACTATGCACACTAACCAGTTTCTACTGTTCTCTTAGTTCAAGAAAAACACAAGGGTTTGAATATAGTAGCAGGACATTCCCAATGCTACCAGTTAACTCTTGCAGGCCTTGATGCAAAACTCTTGTGTTCAGACTGTGTTGTATGTGGCCCAGTACGTTATGGATACTTTGCAGCTTCTGTGAAAAGGACATAGCAGAGTGCTGGTGATGCTGGACATAGGGGCAGGCTCTTAAGATTTGCTTCAGATGCTAAAATAATGGCTTGGACACTGTTTTGAGTAATGGACATGTTTTACTAGATACTACTGTTCCCTGCTGTGTGTAGGTACAAAGACACACTTACCTTTACCGATGACCTGAATAGGAGGTATAGCTGCAACTATGTTCCTCTGGGCTGGGAATGACTCTCTGAAGGTAAAACTCAGCACCATTTTTGCTAGTAAACTGGAATTGAGATGACAATCACCACTTTCAGGAAGATGCAGCATTTTTTGAAAGCTTTGACTTGTGAAAACTGTTGGCTTTTCCTAATCATTGGCAGCAGAGGACTCCACTGTTGCCGCCTGTTGCTCTACTGTTGCCACACAGGGGATGAACTGAAGCACAAATTATGGTTTTACCATTTTTGACCAAACCCAGGTTATTTTAAGACTTGTTCATTTTGAATCATCCCTTCAAGGAAACACTAGAAGATGCTGTTCACCAAAAACCTAATTTCTAATGTGTGTTTTCATGGTGTCTTTTGGGGACCAGTTGGCAAAAGTGCTGCCACCTTGAGCAATCTTGGGTCATAGCTGAGGGATGTAGGGGTACAGCTTCCCCATTTATTCCTCTAGGAAACTTACTGATGCCTGGAAGCAAAGGCAGATGCTTAGGTAAACTGTGGTTGACAACCTCAGTTACGCCTGAGTGCAGTAATGTAGCTCACAGCTGCACAGACAGAGCAGCACTTCTGCAAGGGAAGACATCCTGCATGCTCTTCCATGATGCTAAAGATACACCTTCAGTTTTGAGAAGGTTAAGTAGCTTCTCAAATATCTTGCGAAATGCCAAGAGAATAGCTGTAATGGCCCATCACCTTGACTTTTTTTCAACTCCTTTATGGGAAAGTTGTGTCAAATACATATTCTCCCCCTCACCTAAAGCAAACAGTAATCTTTTGTTTGTTTTTCCATGTCATTTCCTTATCCTGTCTCCTGTGAGTGCCAGAGTAACACTATGGTTATTTGGGACTGAGTTTGTTGTCCAAGATATACAATTCTTAAAACTTCAGAACATGGAGGAGTAATTTCAGAAGGAGAAAAGCTGCAGCAGCATTAGGCCTGTACAAGAGATTAAACTGATGGAACTTCAGAGATGTCAGCTGCAGAGATGGTGAATCACAGACTGTAACTCCTGTGTGCACAGACTGTAGTATTTAGTGTGTAGTCAATCTAGGAACAGCTTAGAAGCAAGAAGGGACTTTGTACACAGGGGCTCTGACATCTGGAGAAACTAACATCTAAGAACAGGGTCAGGTGCTTAGCGTCTGAAACTTTATCTGTTCAGACTTTGGTTTTCTGTCAAATGCCATTGTCCTGCAAGGCTCTAGAGAAACAGAGTGCAGCAAAAGTGGGAGGTAAGTAAGACTTCTTGAGCTTCTTTCTTGTGGGTTTTTTTAAAAAGTTGTACTGGGACATCTTGCCAGGATGCAATGTTGTAACAGTAGTACCACTGGAACAGCTTTAGTATGTCTGTATTAGTGATGAGTATTTATATAATCTACCAGTGACAGCAGTGAGAAGTGAAAGGAAAGGCTATGAATACTATGTAAGGAGTTCATCTAATTACAAAGAAGGAGGGGACATCTTGAAGGGAGAATCAGCAATTTTAAAAATTGACTGCTTCATTTAACCACAATGAATAAAAATTGCACTGAACATGTTACCTACCACTGCCAGCCTTCTGTCAAGAGAAGACTTTTTAAAAGAAATACAGCCTGGGACAATGGTAGACAAAACAGCAAGTTATATTAATTTAAAAAGTCATCCCAAATTTAAAACCAGAAAGAATGGATCCCGAAGGAAGTGAAAGCAGACACAGAAACTGCAGAATATAAGTATTAAATGTTTAATAAGTAATCCAGAAGAGGACTGCTTGTCTTTTAAAAGATTATTTTATTTATTAAAGACCGTATGCTTGCTCTTTTGGTTATTGAATGAACTAATGGTGAACTTAAAATTCAGCATGTCGGTAAATATGGGAGGTCAAACTGATTTGGAAGGAGTGTTCAGTAATGATATACAGAGTTAAAGATAAACTTTAAGTTTTCAATTAAGAGGCCTGGTAATCAGTTCAGTCAAGGGCACCACAATAAATATGTTATTTGCTTTAGTTCCTTGAACTGTTTTTAGCTTATTCTATCCAAAGCTTTTTTTCTTGCTTGCTCTAAAGTAAAACTGCCCTTTCATGACAACTGAAATGGAAAGCAATTATCTGGCAATTCCAAGAAAACAAAAGGTACACAGATATTAAGATCCCTAGCTTATGATTCTCAAACACATGACTTGAAATGTAATCCTTTTTGGAATGATGCAAGACCTTAATTTGTAGTTAGGGTAGCAAAACCCACCACATTTACAACTCCCACACTGTTCCAGTTGATAACCAAAAACCTTAGCTCCTTCAAATACTCTGCATAAACATTACTTGGCAGTGGCAAAGGTACTTATCCCTGAAAAACTACCTGATCATGTACCTAGATAATCATGAACCTGCTTGAGCAGTATAAATCCAGTTTATAGTAGTTGTGAGTAGTACATGGGCACTGACTTGACAATAACAAAAGTCAAATGTTAACAGAAGTGCCAGAGCAGTAATCCCTGACACTCAAAGTTCAGTGAATGCCAGAACTGAGCACCCTTTTACATCCCTAACCGATAATTGATGATGGTGAGTGGAGTTGAAAGTAAATTGCTAGAGTGCTCTCTGTGCCACAGTCTGTCCTTTGGACATTATTGAAGACAGACTACTGGGTAGATGGACCATTCCATCTGACCATCAGGCACTTGCATTCTTCACTCCTGCGTTCCAACAGAAGATAAGAATCAAGCTTTTGCGATTGCTGTTTTCCAGCACAAAAAGCACAATACTTATTGCAAAGATATCCATCCAGCTGAGAAAGTCAATTTTAAAAGTATTTCATTACCAAGATTATACAGGCTGTGGGATTAGTAGGAACAAAACAGATTTTGGCGCATTTGTTCAGTTTTGACTTTTGTATCTTTTCTCACAGCTTAGAAGGACTACTCTCTCAGACTGCTGAGGGCAGTAAAGTAGTACAGGTATACTTAAATTGTCTTCTTTTTTAGACTGGTGCCACACACAGAAAAGATAAATAATTTCTTCAGTCTTGCCACTGATTTTCTTCTTCTTCACTCAACAGAACACTGGTTTATAAAAAAAGTTTGGCAATGTACAGCCTTTGGTAGCATTACCTACAGAGAGCAGCTCATGCCTACAAAGCTGAGATCTTTCTGATAAACATATCCACAGTTTTGCCTAATCTAAGGTATTAGTTAGGCACAGCAATTCAGTAAAGGCATAAAGCATTGCATACATCTCAGGCTTTTGTTTAGTGAAGATGCAACTCTGCAGAAGTCATCTTTCCACCAGCTCCTCTATAGTGTTTTTCAAATATATAAAGAGGTCATGTATTATTTCTGCTCCTTATCACTTAAAAAAAAAAAAATCAATTAACAGTTTTATAATATTCAATACATGCTCAGAAGCTCTGTGGGACTAACTGCAAAAGCACAGGCAACATAAATCTGTATTTAAATTATATATTACATGTTTATTATGGGTGCATTTTTTTCTTTAAATTTACATATTATGAAAAATCAGCAGTATTTACAATTTTTGTACGATAAACTTGTATGCTCTCATTTACAGTCTGATGAATAACAATTCATAAAAATTCAGATCCTTTAGAGTTGTGTTTACAAATTAATTTTCTTAGGAGGCAGTTACAATGGATATTGCTGTATACACAAGCAAGAACCAGCTTGCTACATACCTTTTCTTCATCGGACAGCTACATGTACTTTTTACATTGTTTTTTAATTTCTTTTTTACAAAAAGTCTATATAAACTTGTATGGCTTCCAAATTGTAACCTGCACCCAATTCAAATATATGTATCCCCTGAATGAAGGCTGGTTCAAAAGTGCTGAAACATAACTACTTCACTTTACTTAGAAATGAAAGTAATGCTTCATTAAAAATAGCAACACAATTTTGGGTTTTCATTAATAAAATATTGCCATGTTAAACACAGTTTGATTACAGAGCAGGTTACAATTAAGATTCCAGCAAAAAGGCTGTACCATTTTATGAGCTACAAATTTACCATTCAATACGTTTAGCAAATTAAGAGCCAAATATCCCCTTATCATCAAATCTACAGTACAGTATATGCTTAGTGCTAACAATGGAACTCTCATCTGCAAAACTGTGTAGTATACATTAGAATTTACATAGCCTCTACAAGCTTGTAAAGCTCCAGCAGTCCAGTTCATTACTGGTTCTGCATGAATTAGTTCAAGCATGCTTTAAGGTTCTAATAGAGAATTTGAAGTAGATACTGGTATTCAGAATGGTCCTATGAAGTTCCTATTCCTATGTGCAGTTTATTGAATTATGTTGCACCAATATTTTTGTTTTCGCCATTGAAAAAAAGAACACTTAATACAAATATATAGTAATTTTTCTAAATTAGTGACTTGCTTTAAAAGCCACTACTAACATGTCAGTTCCCTGTGCTTAGGCTGTGTCAAGCAGATTAGATGACAATACAGTTGTTAAAATTGGTGGTTATAGAAAAAACTAAGAGACATGGCAGTACTTGTCATCCTGCTGCCTCCAAAATGCTATTCCTCCCACAGCACTACGTTTTTACATTCACATCACACAACCCCCAAAGCATCCAAAGTCCAAAGAAGTGCAGTCAAAGTGAAAGGAAATACTGTTTGCTTTTAAGAGGATGCTTTTACCATCTTCTGTGATTTTTCAGGATCCTCATCTTTGGTGACGTTAAGGTTACTATCTCCAAGTTTCGACGTCCTGCATGACGCATCTCCCTTTACCATAACTGTGTTTATTGCAATTACCCCATGAGGAAGCAATCCAGTATTTTAAACCTTTCTTAAAATGATCCCCAGTTTTTGCAAACCTGCCTTCTAAACAAATCCCAGTCAAAGGAATTTTCATAAAGTTGCGTGTATTATACAAACACCATGCTTTCTTGATGAAAAGCCAAACTTTGAAAAAGGAAGCGAGGCACATGAGTAACAAATTGGATAGGCACAGTTGTTTTAGAAAGGCACAATGTTATGCAATTCATATAAAAATAAATTAAATCTACAGCATTTAATTCAAACAATCACAACGCCCCAAAAATTTACCAACTGCAGAAGCAAATCTCTGCTGTCTTTTGCAATTCTGTAACTGGGCATCATGTTACGTTTCTTCTATACATCTCTAACTCAGCTGGTTTTGTGGCATGATTAGATAGAAGAACTACATGAGACTTTGCCTTGGCTTCCTTTAAAAACTGGTAGTTAAAGAATCTGAAAAATGAGTATTACTTGTGGAAAGCTCAAATATTTCTTACTCTCTTACATTTTTGTGTTTAATGTTTACAGAATAACATACAGTTTCATGCTTTTGTGTGATGGTTTGAAGGACCTGACAGAGAAATCCAGTTTCTGGGAGTGCGGTGGCAAGATGGTCGCCGTCACATCCAAATGGATGTGATAAACAGAGTCTCCACCATGGCAAATCCCATCAACAAGAAAGAAACTCTGCGTTTCTTAGGCATAGTGGGATTTTGGAGACTGCACATTCCTGGATACAGTCAGATTGTGAAACCTCTCTATGATGTCACTCGAAAGAGAAACAGTTTCCAATGGGGTCCTGAGCAACAAGCAGCCTTTGACCAGATCAAGCGAGAGGTAGTCCAAGCCATGGGTCTGGGACCTGTCCGAACTGATCCAGACATTAAGAACATTCTGTACACGGCCGCGAGTGACAATGGTCCAACCTGGTGCTTATGGCAAAGAGCTCCAGGGGAGACACGAGGACGTCCTCTTGGTTTCTGGGGTCGTGGCTACAGAGGCTCAGAGGCAAACTACACTCCAACAGAGAAAGAGATTTTAGCTGCTTATGAAGGAGTGAAAGCTGCTTCTGAAGTGATTGGAACTGAGTCACAACTTCTTCTAGCTCCTAGATTGCCAGTTCTGAATTGGATGTTCAAAGGCAAAGGTTCTTCACCACATCATGCAACAGATGCTACCTGGTCTAAGTGGATGGCTCTGATAACACAGAGAGCTCGAATGGGAAATCTCGAAAGGCCTGGTTTGGTGGAGGTGATCACAAACTGGCCAGAAGGCACAAGCTGTGCTAAACCTCCAGAGGAGAGAGTAACTCGTGCTGAGGAAGCTCCTCCTTACAGTGATCTGTCTGATGAAAAGAGATATGCTTTGTTCACAGACGGTTCCTGTCGTCTGGTTGGGAACAAGCGAAGGTGGAAATCTGCAGTGTGGAGTCCAATGCGCAGAGTTGCAGAAGCGAGAGATGGAGAAGGAGAATCCAGTCAATTCGCAGAGGTAAAAGCTGTCCAGCTAGCTCTTAACATAGCTGAACGTGAGAGATGGCCAAAGCTTTATCTCTACACCGACTCATGGATGGTAGCCAATGCCTTGTGGGGTTGGCTGAAAGACTGGAAAAAGAATGGCTGGCAGAGGAAAGGAAAGCCAATCTGGGCTGCAGATCTGTGGCAAGACATTGCTGCTCGCATTGAGAGAATCTCAGTGAAAGTGAGACACATCGATGCTCACATTCCTAAGAGCAAAGCTACTGAAGAACAACAACACAACCAGCAGGCAGATCTAGCTGCAAGAGTTTCCCAGGTGGACACAAACTCTGATCCTGATCCTGATCTTGACTGGAAACACCGAGGTGAGCTGTTCTTAGCTCGGTGGGCCCATGACTCATCAGGACATCAAGACAGAGATGCAACCTACCGATGGGCTCGTGACAGATCCATTGACATTTCCATGGATGCTATCACACAAGTCATCCATGACTGTGACATTTGTGCTGCTATTAAGCAGGCAAAGCGGATCAAGCCCTTGTGGTACGGTGACCGATGGTCCAAGTACAAGTATGGTGAAGCCTGGCAGATTGACTACATCACTCTACCTCATTCTCCATCTGGTAAGCAGTATGTGCTGACTATGGTAGAGGCAAGCACTGGATGGCTGGAAACTTATCCAGTTCCTCATGCAACTGCACGTAACAGCATTCTTGGTCTGGAGAGACAAATCCTGTGGAGACACAGAACTCCAGAGAGGATTGAGTCAGACAACAGAACTCATTTCAAGAACAATCTTGTAAAAAACTGGGCCAAAGAGCACGGCATGGAGTGGATATTCCACATTCCCTACTATGCACCAGCTGCAGGGAAGATCGAACGCTACAACGGTTTGCTGAAAATCACTCTCAAAGCCATGGGGGGTGGATCTTTGAAGAACTGGGAGAAACATTTAGCACAAGCAACCTGGTTAGTGAATAGTAGAGGTTCAGTGAATCGAGCTGGACCTGCCCAATCAGATTTGTTGCGAAAGGAAGAAGGTGATAGAGTTCCTGTTATCAGAGAAAAGAATCTGTTAGGCAAAACTGTTTGGGTATTTTCTCCTTCAGGAGAGGCCAAACCTGTCCGAGGGGTGGTTTCTGCTGAAGGTCCTGGTCACACCTATTGGGTGATGCAAGAAAATGGTGAAATTCAGTGTATTCCACAAAGAAATCTAACTTTGGCTGAGAGAGGTTAAATTCAGAGTGTTGCGCAGATACAGCATCGCGCCCAAGAGGAGAGTCCATGAGATCTACGGTGCACGAACCCTGAGAGCCCTGAGTCACCTGAGAGTCCCTGTTCCTTTCTTCGCTCCATCTGCGAGGAAACAAGCTGTTTGCTGTTTTTCCTGTGATTTGACTCTTTTGAATCACCTACATCTGAGATAGCCGGAATGGACTATGGTCTTTATTCACCTATTGTTGTAGATATTATTTTAGATTAGATAAATGATAGTAGCAGCCAATGGAACTGTTTAGAAGGGGTGGACTGTGATGGTTTGAAACTGTCTTTTTAATTTTTCCTTGCAAAGTTCAGAACAGAGAAAGTGAAAGAATGTGAATAAGTCACATGGGTGTAAGAAAGCAAAATACTGATTGTTCTAAACACTTCCATTGGATAGGTAGAAATGTTTAAGAACTATTACCCAAAACAAAGTGGGCACTCTGCACATTCTGCGTTCTGCAGTAGGGGCAGTTGCTGGGCTGAATGGCTGCTGTTTCTTCTTCTCTTCTGGCTGAAGATAACACACTGACCTTGGCAGCTAAGTTAACTACTTTCTGCTCTAACTAACTCTGCTTTCTGTTCAACAGGGGTCTGAGGGGGAAGCTCCTGGGAGAGGGAGGCCCCTTTGGGAGGGTCCCCTCGGGGGGAAGCAAAGGGAGATCGGTTGTGCTTTTCTGTTGATTGTATATATATTGTAAATGTTGTGAATTTTGTAAATGCAACCTTCATTTGCTTCCAGACTGGGCTAGCCTGGTTATTGTTGGGGGGGGGGGCAGAATTTCAGCTCACACTGACACATTTTGTTACAACTATGGATTACTATTTTGACTTCATCTATATAAACTTTAAAAAAATTTAAACAAATTTTTCCAGGTATTGCAGTTGATCATTTACAGACAGTGTTGAAGTTAACTTCAGTGCTATTATAAAGTAATAAAAAGTTTGCAAAATGACTTTTAAAAGTGCATTTTCTGTTCTGTAGTTCGGCCTCAAAGTAGGTTAATGTTTTGAAAAAATTAATGTATGTTGAAATAGTGTTTGAAAAGGATAGAGGGCAAGGTGAGCTTCCTGTACTCCTTTGATCCAATGACTTTCACAGGTACATCAGCAGTCTGCCATATACCGCCCTGAAAAATAAAAGTAGTTTTTTGCAGTCAGTAGATAAGTTTTTTGTCAGTACCTTCCTTGGAGCACTTTATGTAACTATGAAAAAAAAACCAAACAAAAAACCCCCTGTGAAAGTCTTCAGCCATGTTTTAACAAAAGGTAATTATTTATGCATCACTTAACAGTTTTGTATTTTATAATTTAACACTATAGAATATATTGTCTTACCAGTGGCAAATCTCTTCTTCAGGAGAGAAAGCCGATAGCCAGTGCCTACAAGCTCCACATCTACTCCGGAAAGGGTGCCTCCTTCACTAATGAATTGCACCGCAAGTGTTGCTGGTTTACTAGGTCCTTCTGAAACTTCAAATTTTGCCCTGAGGGATCCAGAACCTTAAAAATAACAAAACTGAAAAGCTGGCTGTTTTGCAAAACAAGGCAATCTCCCAAAACTTTTAGTATAAGAAGTGAAATTAACGTGGTGATTTTTGAGGGCTATTCCTAGCAGCAATCCTATGTAGATATTCAAAGAGGAGAGGACAAGTCTAGTTTTGTCCAGTACTGTTTACAGCAATGACTACTGAATGGTTTAAAGAGAAATAACACTCATCTCTGCAAGAGTATCATGAATGTGTGTATCAGACAGTCTGGTAATGGCCTGTTACCTCTGGTTGGTCCCTATAATCATTTGTGCTTGCTGCTCTGTTAGCACTTAATACCACCTGTACTTGTATGCAGTATTTTTCATTAGCAGATGTGCAAGTTCATCACAACATTTAAATGTTGTCATGATCTGTCTACGTGAATATACATGAACAAAAGCATTGGAAGAAATGCAGCTGTAGAGCAGTGTACCCAGAGGGAAGGAAGTCTTACTTTTTCTGATAAAGACAAGGTCTGATTAAATACTTTTCTCTAGAAATTTCTTATTTTTTATAGGCAGCGCTGAAGCACCATCACATTGATGCTATTAGAAAGCACTAACAGTTCAAAATTATTGTAAGTATGTTTCTATAGTCAATGTGAGCCATTAAACCTGCCCAAAACATTATTTCTAGTCTATTTTTCTAGTTTTTAAGCAAGTATTTTCTTATTCTTGCAAAATATGATGGAAAAAAGAGATTTAAATCATTAATAATGGAATAATGAATGTCAACTATTTTCACTTAAAAAGAACTTGCTACTACTAGTCAATATGAACTGCTAAATTATGAGGAAAGCAGGTAACTGAAATATTAGTGAGGTAAAAGTGGGAATTAATGCATGAAATTGCTTTATGCCATGGCTTTTTCTTGATAAATTTGGTTTAAGGTCCATTTAGTTTATTCAGTAGTGTCTGTCGTAGTTTGGGTTAACTGCTTTCCACTTTAAGTATGTAAACTCATATAGTCAAGTGCTTAGGAAGTTTGTTCTCTATCTGCAACTGAAGATCACGTAATTGTGTTGGACCATAAGGAAACAAACAAACAAACAAACAAACATTTTACCACTGTGTACAAGAGAATAAAGAAGACTTAAAGATATTTGTCCTAATATTAAGTGTTTGTGCAACTTCTCTCTTTGTTTCTAAGACCGGTATAGTATTACTTTCTCTTAAACACTGAATTGTGAGTAGTATGTGTTTATATTCAATGAAAAGGGGATGAAAGATTGTGGGAAGAGATGTAAATATAGCAGAAGCAGTGGCCTATTTGCAAGTCACATCCAAGAACACATGTAGGATGCCATCTGCACCACCGGCATTTTATGCTGCTGTGCAGGTGTATGGTAGCTCTTTGGCTGGCTGCATTTATGTTTTAGTGTATTTTTTTGTTTGTTTGTTTGCTTGTTTTTTTAAAGAAACTCCACAGCTTAAAAATGGTGGAGAGGGAAAAAAAAACAACCAACAAACAAAAACCAACAAAAAAAAAAATCAAGAAGGCTACATAATAGTAACAGAAGACAGAGGTGGCAAAGAACTGTGAGGTCAGGGAACAACAAAGTACACCAGATCATATCAACAACCTGTCAAATAAAATTATCTGATTTTGTTTGAATGATGATCACAACGTTGAAGCCTCTGCAGGAATGGAAGATGTCTTCCTTTCTCAGGCTTGTGGTATCTTTATGAAACCAGTCAGATTTAGCAGCAAATCTGTACTTTCATAATGCCCTTCATTAAATTCTTAGCAGGGCTAAAGGACTTTCCTTTGCACCACAAATTCAGTTCCCCACACAAAGTTCTGAGGATGAGATGCCTCCCTTCAGCTCCTGTTTTTTCTGCTTCAATAAAACATTGCACCTGCAGAGGCTGCAAGGGCTGTGACATCAACTGGACCTCACAGAAAGGCAGCTGGGCAGAGGACACCAATTGATACCTTACACAATGCTATATAGATGACCACTCTGGAGCAGCTGTGCACAGATTAATTTTTTTCCTGCAGTCATGTGTGGTCAGAATTAGCAACCTCAAAATGCTAGTCAAGATTCAAGGATTGCTTAGTCTGTTTCAGCAGAGGTTTTTCTAATTTTTTTTTTTAATTCCCCTCAAGTTTTCTGAGGGGAACCTCTCTTTCTACTTTATTTCAATCGTCAGTGTCTGAAAATACAAAGATACTAAACATATTTTCCTTTGAATTACCAAAGAGCATTTATGTGATTATTTAATTACTTTAGAGCTACTAACTGCTTTTAGAGGACTTCACTGTTTTTTTTTTTAAATAATTAATAAATTTGTATTTTACAATTGCTATTAAAAGAATTTCTCAGGAAGAAATTAAATGAGAAAAGATGAACAGGTAAATAGAACAGAACATGCAAAGACCTCTACGCAGGTGTGAGGAGGTAAAGGCTAAAATGATTAGTTTTTTACTGTTACAATGTTTCTGTATGAGAAAACAAAGGAGTTCAACTTGCCTCCATTCTCAGACTTCTCTGAAATGCTTGATATTTTCCAATATGCTTTCATCTGCTCTGCGTTCCTGTAAGAGAACAGTGGATTAGCAACAGGTACCAGATCCAGGATTTCCATTTCCATTCTAGTAAAACGAGTTATCATAAGTGGCACAGAGTTTAAGCTAACTTCTGACACTATGAAGGGTCAGAAAAGAGCACCAAGCACCAGAGTCTCTAAGCTGACAGGGCATTTTAACTCCTGGAGCACTACGCAGCAGTTCCATCAAAAGAAAGTTAGCAACTGAAAGCTGTGAGCAGTGCAAAGGGCTGATAGGCATTTGTGCAGCACAGATGTTAGTGGTTACTTGCAGGTCAAGTTACAAGACATTTATTTTTAATAAAACAAAACCCCACCACCTAATCCACTAAACCAAACAGGCAGCACAACACAAATACTAGAGATGCCTGGGACATGACTTTTTTTTTTAGTTAGCTTTCTAGGCTCAGCAACTACTTTGTCCAATTAACACATATCAATGAATTGCCTCTAGAAATTACCTGATAAATACATCAGATTAATTATTCTTCTGAACCTTGCTTTATAAGGTAAACTAATCTACAAGTAACAAGGCTAACAAAGCCCAACTTCCTTCAACTTATTTGCCCTCTTCATATTAAAAAGACCCTCTTTGAAATAAACAGTCCAGGAATTACATGACAGCTGGGCAAGTATCTATGTGCTGCTAAACCACAGACAGTGGCTGGATTCTGCTCACCTTTTGCTCTAGGCTTTGCCTAGTTCCACTACCCTCTGCTTGTTTTCACAAGCTTGTAGAAACATAATTACCTTAGATCTTTGCCTCACTTTCAGGTGCTACTGTAAATGCAGGCTTCTAAGGTGGTGGCAGGTAGCTAATAGTCAGATAATAATATGTTTGACTCTTGAATTGAGAGACAATGACATCTGGCTTATAAAAAGCTCCTCAGCTATTGAAATTAATTTTAAAAACATTTCAATTATAAGCTAATTTTTAAGTTAGAAACCCAAGATATCTTTTTAACAACTGCATTTTTTTCTACTCTCTCTCTAATCCTTATATTCTTATGGATATATCTATACACACACACAAAATGTTTTTAACCATTAAGAGATTTTGGTTTTGAATTACTGTATTAGAAGTATGTATCCTGTCTACTGACTGAAAGAAAGCAAACAACAAAAATATCATAAGCTGTATATTACTACTCCACTGGAATGGGTGTATATCGTCTCATTTTATTAAACAAGCAAACAAAATTATCTGTTTCTTCCTGTGACGTTTTCTGGGCTTCAACACTAATGATACATTGAAATAAATCTGAAATAATAAAACCGAAAGTATTACTCTTACCATTTTGCAGGTGGAAGTGACTGCATGTTTGTTACTCCTCCATCTACTGGTACCACAACCTGGACATTAGACAGCACACTAGGCACGTTCATAGACTCTGGGTTGTACTTATAATCCACTCTCACATCAGTAGTGCTAGCATTACATTTCCAGTAAGTTGCAAGATTCAAAGGAGTAGACTGGATGCCATTTGAAGATACCTGTAAAAAACCAAACCATTGTAAAAGAATAAACCATTGAGAAGGTAGCCTAATTAAATTTATTCCCCTTTTGGGCAGAACTGAGGAATGATAGTAATGAATGTAACTCTAAATCCTGACAAAGGATCAAGAGAGTATTTGTCCTCTGAGTCCTTAATCACAGACTTCTGAAGACTGCTGCAGTCTAAAGTAATTCCCATTCTTTTAACTTTAAACTGCAATAACTGAAATTTACACTCCTGGCCCAGAAGACTCCTTCCTGTTTTGGTTTTATAAGGCAAAAATAGTTTGAGTCTTATGTGAAGCAGGACACAAGACTAAAACAAAAGAAGCATACTTGTGGCAAAATGACTTCATCCTTAGTAGTTGTTTGCCATATCAATTTGTCTGCCCATGCAGCCAGAGCAGAGGTTAGTACCTGTCATTATGGGACAGGCAGTCAGCAAAACAGTTCTTACCTATTCAAAACATGAGGGCTGCATGCTGCTTCTGTAGCTGAGCTTGTGATACTGCACTGCCACATCTCTACCAGCTTCCTATTCTAATTGAGGAAAATCCTAGGTCATGTCCTGGTGTCCCCTCTGACCTTTCCTTGGCAGCCCAGAATCTTTTCTGTCTGCCAGGGCTTCTGCATGCCAATGCCTTATTTCTCCCTGATAGTAAAGACCTTAAATAGATAAGACACTTCCACACTACTCATTTCTGCAATCCCAGAATCATATAATGGTTTGGGTTGAAAGGCATCTTAAAGGTTACCTAGGGCCAACTTGCCCGTTTTGGGCACAGACATGTTCCACTGGATCAGGTTGCTCAGAGCCCCACCCAACCTGGCCATGAACATTTCCAGGGAGGGGAGATCTACAGCTTCTTTGGTCAACCTGGTCCAGTGTCTCACCACCCTCACTTCCTTTTATCTAATCCAATTTCTTTCTTTCATCTAATCCAAGCCTGCTCTCTTACAGCTTAAAACTATTTCCCCTGCCCTATTACTAAACTCCATGATAAAGAATCCCTCCCCATCTCTTTCTGTAGTTCTCCTTTAAGCACTGAAAGGCTGCAATAAGGTTCCCCCCACCCCGAGAGCTGTCTTTTCTCCACGATGAGCAACCCAAACTCTCCAGACTGATTCTCCCAGACCTCCTCTGGACCCACTGCAGCAGGTCCATGTCTGTCTTATGCTGGAGACCGCAGAGCTGAACACAGTATTCCAAGTAGGGTCTCACAAGAATGGAGTGGAGGGTCTGAATCACCTCCCTGACCACATTTCTTCTTATGCATCCCAGCATGTAACTGGCTTCCTGGGCTGCAAATCCAAAGTGATGTGTTTTTCCTTCCATCTTTCTAAGGAATTCTGTGTGCCCAACATGTTTTTTCTAGATTCAGTATGCCAAGGTTTTAAACTATACTGGGAGGATATGGACACTGCAATGGTACTAATAGCTGGACTGACAGGCTTATTTATTTTTTCATATAAAGAGCTGTCTCAGATGTTCAACTGTTTCAATGCAGACCTAGCAAGCACCTGTTCTCCTTTTGAGGTGAGTCTGCCTGTCTTGAATTTTTATGATAACCCCAAACATCTTGTCACAGAATAGTTGAGGCTGGAAGGCAGAGGTGCCAGAGGTGATCAGGTACAAGTACCCTGATCAAGCAGGGCCACCTTAAGTCAACTGTCCAGGACCATGTCCAGATGGCTTTTGAATATCCCAAGGGGTGGAGACTCCACCATCCCTCAGGGCAACCTGAGCCAGTGCTTGGTCACCCTCACAGGAAAAAAGTGTTTCCTGATGTTCAGAGGGACCCTCCTGTGTTTCATGCTGTGTCCAGCTCTTGTCTTGTCACTGGGCACCAATGTAAAGAGCCTGGCTCTATCCTCTTTACACCCTTCTTCAGAAATTTGTATATATTGATCTCCACTAAGTCTTCTCTTCTCCAGTCTGAAGTGTCTCAGCTCCCTTAGCCTTTCTTTATGGGAGAGATGCTCCAGTCCCTTCATCATCTTTGCGGACTCTCTCCAGTACGTCCCTGTCTCTCTTGCAATAGACACCCCAGGAACGGACAGAGTACTGCAAGTGTGGCCTCATCAGTGCCAAGCAGAGGGGCAGTATCACACCCTTTGACCTAAGAGCAATGCTTCTCCTAATGCAGCACAGGAGACCATTTGCTGCCTTTTCAGCAGGGGCACATTGCTGGCTCATGTTCAACACGGTGTCTCCTTTTCTGCCAAGCTGATTTCCCGATGGGTGGTCTCTAGCATGTATCAGAGTGCATGGGCTTGTTCCTCCCTTATTGAAGTTCATGAGTTTCCTGTAAGTCCGTTTTTCCAGTTGGTTGAGGTCCTTCTAGATATCTGAATGACCCTCTGAAGTGTTCCGAGGGTGCTCCCAGTTCTGTGCCATCAGCAAACTTGCTGAGGGGACACTTTGCCCCACCATCCAGATCATTAACAAAGCTGTTAAATGAGGCCTATAAACTCAGTATTGACCTCTGGGGTATATTGCTAGTTACTGACCTCCAGCTATATTTTATGCTACTGATCTCCACCCTCTGGGCCTAGCCATTCAGCCCATGTTCAGTCCACCCCAGTGTTTAGTCAATCAGCCTGTACCTCACCAGCTTCTCTGTGAAGATTCTGTGGGAGACAGCATGTTAAAAGCCTTCAAGAACTTTAAGCAGACAATATCCACTGCTCTCCTCTAACCACCAGGGCAGTCATTTTATCAAGTTTATCAAGCTGGTCAAGCATGACTTTCCCTTGGTAAATCCAGGCTGATGACTACTGATGACATTCCTGTCCTTTATGTGCCTGTCAATGGTTTGCAGGATGAGATGCCCATTATGCTGTGAGAGGTCTGAACGTCATATGTTCTCATATATTACAATTCATCAGCTACAGCATCCAAAACTGAAGCAATTACAAAATCAAGGACAGTACAAACACAAACTCAGAGAAGGCTTCACCAAACGCACTAAATTGAAAAAAAATGTGACTTTAGAACCATAGAATCAGCCAGGGTTGGAAGGGAGCACAAGGATCATCTAGTTCCAACCCCCCTGCCATGGGCAGGGACACCTCACACTACATCAGGCTGGCCAGAGCCTCATCCAGCCTGGCCTTAAACCCCTCCAGGGATGGGGCCTCAACCACCTCCCTGGACAACCCATTCCAGGCTCTCACCACTCTCATGGGGAAGAACTTCTTCCTCACATCCAGTCTGAATCTCCTCACTTCCAGCTTTGTTCCATTCCCCCTAGTCCTATCACTACCTGATAGCCTAAGAAGTCCCTCCCCAGCTTTCTTGTAGCCCCCTTCAGATACTGGAAGGCCACAATAAGGTCACCTCAGAGCCTTCTCTTCTCCAGACTGAACAGCCCCAACTCTCTCAGTCTGTCCTCATAGGAGAGGTGCTCCAGCCCTCTGATCATCCTGATGGCCCTTCTCTGGACACCTTCCAGCATGTCCGTATCCCTCTTGTAACAGGGGCTCCAGAACTGGATGCAGTACTCCAGGTGGGGTCTCACCAGAGCCGAGTAGAGGGGGAGAATCACCTCCCTTGACCTGCTGGCCACACTTCTCTTGATGCAGCCCAGGATCTAGTTGGCTTTGTGGGCTGCAAGTGCACACTGACAGCTCATGTTGAGCTTCTCATCCACCAGCACCCCCAAGTCCCTCTCCTCAGGGCTGCTTTCCGGCCAGTCATTGCCTAGCCTGTATTTGTGCTTGGGATTGCCCTGACCCAGATGCAGGACCCTGCACTTGGTCTTGTTGAACCTCATGAGGTTGGCTTGTGCCCACCTCTCCAGCCTGACCAGGTCCCTCTGGATGCCATCCCTTCCCTCCAGCGTGTCTGCTGCACCACACAGCTTGGTGTCATCAGCAAACTTGCTGAGGGTGCACTCAATGCCACTTTGCTAGCAAATACCTAAAGGAGCAGCACTTGAACCCTGCACACATGAATTGGAGTGACATGCTAACAAGCTGAAATGGGTCATGAATCTAAAGAAATGACACAAAGCATAGCCGGAATGCACTACGCCTAGACAAAGCCTATGCATTGTAAATAGTGCCATACCCAGCACTGCTTTAGATGAGGGATGACAGCTCATCTGCACGCTAGCAGGCAAAGAACCATTCTTTTAATTTTACTGTTGCTAATCAAGCCTGCCAAAGCTCCTTAAAAAAATTCCAAATGGAAAAAAATGTTTACCTGATACTTTAAAACATCCACATTGTAATAGGATGCAGATGGATTCTGCTCTGATAATTTCTTGAGGTAGACAGTTATAGCTTGCATGTTCATCCAAAAATCCTTAGTACTGGAGTCACTTTGTGACTGATCACTACAAAGAAAAAGAAAAGCAGGAGTCAGATGGTGACACTGAGTCTTATTATTATAGACTTACATGTTTAGAATTTTAAGTGAGAGATTTTTCCCTTTCTTCACTGTTACAAGCAAATTTTTTCTTCTCATGGTTTGTAACACATAATTGTACTTTCTTAAATATTAAGACAAATTAACTTCTTGCTGTATATGGTGAGAATTCTCCTTCCAGGTTATGAAGCAGCGAGTTTCCTCCTTGTAATGATCTACATTACAAGAAGTAGTTAATGCTCAGTTTGGATTTTACATATAACACCATGCCTGTGATATAAATACAATAGGGTGCCATAAGGATGTGTGGGAGGTGGGGATAAAAGTGGTAACTGAAAAGGAACGTTACCCAGTTTGGAATAAATCTTAAAATCATTATTAGCTTGGCCTGTGGCACAGTTTCACTAACACAGTAAATTACGATTTGTGCTTGTTTGTGTTACCATAGTTGCAAAAACCTGTGGAGAGTGTAGGCTTTCAGAATTTTTATAATGATTTTCAGATCATTATAAACAATTACTTCTCGGATAACTGCATTCAATCCGAGTAGCAATTTATTAGATCACTTCTCCATGAAGGTAAGAGTTCACGTGACAGCAGAGGCAAAATCTGCTTGGGAGCTACTGGTGCATAGAGTGCTGCAGACCAAGAACATTTTCAGTTCTGATTGCTGCAGGTTTATATAGAGTTAGGATGAAGCTTTTAAGGAAACTGTTTCAGAAACAAAATTCAAATTGCACAAGAATCTCCTACTGTCTGTAGATGCAGTGAGGTACTGCACTCATCTTAAGGGGGAGAGCAGAATATGCCTGGGGAGTGAAAACTGACAATGAGCACCTGAAACACAGTAAATATGACAACGATGGGTTGAATGTCCTGTAACAGTGACTTATGTCTGTCCAATTACCTAGATTTTGGTTCTCAATGTGCTGTTGTGATTAATGAAATTTCCATTTTCAGTAAACGCACAAACACCTACTTATCACTGCAGAGGCCTTCCACAATTTAAATAAATGAAACCAGTAGTAAAATCTTTCTGCTGCTCCACAACCAAATGCAATTTTAATCACAAATTCTGACACCACCACAAATATCACTCTTACTAAGAGCTTTAATCTCTATGAATACCAAAGAAATCACAGAATCACAGAGTGTTAGGGCTTGGAAATGACCTCTAGAGATTGAGTCCAACACTACTGCCAAAGCAGGATGATCTAGGCCAATCTGCACAAGAACGTATCCAGGCAGGCTTTTAACATCTTCAGAGGAGACTCCACAATCTCTTTGGGCAGCCTGTTCCAGTGCCCTCTCACCGTCCTATAAATAAGTGTCTCCTCGTGTTAAGGTGGAACCTTCTGTGTTGTAGCTTGTACCCATTGTTCCTTGTCCTATCATTGGGCACCACCAAAAAGAGACCATCAGCTTCATCTTCGCACCCACGCCTCAGGTATTTACAGATGTTGGTAAGATCCCTTTCTCTGCCTTCTCAAGATTAAACAGCCCCAGGTCTCTCAGCCTTTCTTCATAGGAGAAATGTTCAAGTCCTGCAATCAATCCTTGTAGCTCTCAGTTGAACTCTCTCCAGCACATCCCTGTTTCTCTTAACTGGGGAGCCCAAAATTGCACACAATATTCCATGTGTAGCCTCACCAGGGCAGAGTAGAGGGGGAGGAGAATGTCCCTAGACTTGCTGGACACACTTTTCTTAGTGTACCCCAGGATGCTGTTGGCCCTCTTGGCCACAATGATACCCTTTGCAGAGTATGATCAAAACCCCAATTATGCATGTGGTTTGACCTTCTTTTATTTCAGTAACTTAAAAAATGCAACATCTAAAAAAAGAAGAGTTGTTTTCAAATAATTTCTCCAGTAAGTGAAACAGAAAAAGCTCAGCTGAGACAGATGACTGCTAAATAATTCCAGATTTTTTTTCTTTTAAAAGATCTCTAAGAACCGATTCACCAATTATTCTACTTAATAGCAGCCTTTTTAATTAAGAATTCTTCCAAGCAGATACAGTTATGTGTCTGATCCACTATAGAAATGACACACCTTAAAAATACACTAGAGAGATTAGGTGTAGCTCCTACTATGGGTTTTCTGTTTAAAGCTACTGTTTCATGATTTAATCTTACTAAATTTAATTTAATCTTTATACTACTTTATAAAGAAATAAAATATAAGATGCAAGTAAGAACACAGCTGTACTTACAAACTATTTTGTATGATTCCTGTTATACCTGGAACAATTTTCAAGTCCAGTAATTGCTGACATTTTAAATAGTGGCAGTAGAGAGAATTGAGCTGAGCAAGATTAATTCAGGAAATTAAATATGCAAATCAACAGGACTGTAGGGAATTCTGATTTACATACACAACAACTCACATTTTACAAATAATGTAATATATTATGATAGTAATTAAAATATACAAAACCTGTATACAAGCTGCGCATTGGGAAGAATCTGATCTAGTTTGCTTGTGTTTTTCACTCGAAAGCAGAGCACAGCTGGAGATGGGTTGCTGGTGAAGACTTTAATAATCCCACTAGGGAATGATACTGTCATATCACCAGTAATCTTCACAATACATCTAGAAGAGAATGAAAACATCAGTTTCACTGCAGCTCCTTAACTGCCTAGTTTTAAATCTAATTTTAAATCAATTGGGTACTTTCACAATCTGATGAACTGAATTAAACCCAGAAAATTAATTTCAAAAGGGGTAATGTGACGAAGTACTGTCACATTCAACTTGGAAGTGAGATGAATTAAGTAAACAAAAATAAGTTTAGCTGGTTAAGCATACAGTAGTCTTGTGAAAATATTGCACAACTATGCTTAGGCAAGTAGCATAGTGAGGCACATAACAGAGAGGATGAGGTGCTTTTAAATGCCTATGTTTACATGTAGCACCTACTTGTTTATGATAAAAACCCTTCTCATTTTCAGCGTTCTTACTGAATGCATTTTTGTAAAGCAGGGATATATGAACTGCCAGTGGGATGCAGGCCAATACAGAGCAGTAACCCACTGTTGTCACTTATACCAAGGGAAAAAAACCCTTTTAATACCCCTTCTAATGTACATACATTTTCCCCAAAAATAGTAAAAGTAAAAACAATGTTCTTTCTCACTGTAACTTATCACATTCAAAACATTTCACTATTTAACTAACTTTGTGGGATCTGCTCCTTTAAAGTAGGCATTAACAGACTCAGTAAGGGCTACTGCAACAGGCAAGGTGTCCTGGTTTCCAAGGCTGACGGGGCTGGGACCACGTGAAACACCTAGAATACATACAGCGTATAGGTTTAATTTTCAAAAAGCTTAATAGAAGATTTCAGAACAGTCGACTAAGTCTGTAATTTTCACAAGAGGTTACTACCATCAAGGTCACAGAAGTGTCTGAAGTATTACTTCCAGAGTGGGTAGAAAGATATAAATACAGTGCACTACAATCATACCATCAGAACACTGCTTAGCAGCCTAAGGAAACAGGACTATCAGTATGATAGTAAATGGACGGACACAAGAAAGTACGTATGAGACAGAAGAACACTACATTAAAATGGCCATTGAAGAAAGTGAAGTCAACACATCCAAACAAAATTAGACACTGACTAGAGTACTTAATCCCTACTGTATGCTTATTGTATGGGAAAAAAATAAGTATGATAAAATAGTCACAAAAATGCAAGGCATACATTTACAGTATGCATGAACTTAAATGCAAATACATTAATATTACTCCAAATAAATAAACCATTGAACATTCTTTTAATTATTTCAGCCAACGATTATGATTCCCAAGCAGAAACTGCTGGCAAAGCCTTTGCCAACAAAACATGGTTGCAATGCATAAAATATAACCCCCAAATCAAACTTTATGCTAAGGCTTTGTTGAAATGTGTATGTGTGATTGATGAAAAAGATTTTACTCTTAACCAATTTTCTATATGTGCACTGACAATAGCAGAATTTCCACCTTTTTATTAGTGTAGCAGAGATCATCTTACTAATATTTTGTACCACTGCTAAAATAGCCTGTGTCACATAAAATTACCTATCACAAAGGAGGCACAATGCTTCTCAATTCATGAACAAAATGTGACCTTTTTTTCTCAGATTATAAAGTAGAAACAAAATTATTCTCTACAGTATTGTTTACAGCAAACTAATCCTATTTACTCTAAAACGGTGGCTATGCTTTCTGAGCTCTTTCAGAAGCAAAAAGGAAGTTGGGACCTTGTTCTTCACAAATAAATTATTAAATTCATAGATAGTGAAAAGAAATAGTAATAACAAGAAAGTAAAAGTCAAGGGTTGGTCTAATTCTGCTGCCTCGTACCTCACTGCACTAAGGTAGCAGAAAGCGTTCAGAATACTTTACAGCACCATGATGTAAAAATGGCTTAGTGCAACATTTAGGCCTTCTTAGATCAAAAGTGATACTCTAGTCACAAGCATTCATACCCCAAAATTCTTATATGAATAAACTATTCTGATGCTGGCTACAAAACGTATTTTTTTTCCCCAATATGAACAGTAGGTTGCTTTCTTTAATTCCTTCAGACAATACTTGGTTGATGTTTTCTTTCTCTCCCTGAAAACTATCAATAAAAGCTGCGATTCTCTATAGTCTCAGGAATCCAAAAATCATGATTTTGAGAAACAAATGAGCAATGGGACAATGAGTTAACAGCAACCAGAAACTCTGGTTGGTGAAATACTGAACTCTGTGAGTGTTCTCCACTAAATCTAAAATACACACTCAATGGATGTGGCACTATGTTTGCTCGAGTGTTTTACTGTCTTTTCCCCTCAGTTTACTAAGGAACAACAAACAACTGCAGAGCAGAAAGGAGGTGATTACTTTGCATTAATTATACCAGATTGTTTAAAAATGTACAAATAATATAATATTTTACTTGTAATGGCCTTTTGTGTATTTTAATGTTGGTATCTGAAAATAATGCAGAGTATTGCAAATACAAAAATAATATTCCTACCAGTCCAAGATAAATATCAACTTCTGGACTGATGAGTCAAGAGAAATAACAACAGTGTTTTACTTTTGTTGAACACCAAAGTGAAAATAAATATATGTGACTGCATACACATTTCTCTCAGATGTATTTGAGGGACTACAAATGAGATAGCTTCTCTCTTATTTGGCCTCTCCTGACTGCCACTTTTTGATTCACAGAAATCTCTCTGTTCTCCTAAAAAAATTAAAAAAAAAATCAATAAACTGAAACAAACACAACTGTTTCACCTAACTTCTAGAAGTCATTGCATTGTTGCTTTGCAGCTGGAAATACAACACAGTGCACTGGGCCTTCCGCACTTGCTGTGAGCATTCAGAAGGATGGGACATCACAGAGCTGCACCTCAGGCCGCAGCCCAGCAAAAGGCTCCAGTGATAGCAAAAATGGCTTTCATGTCCTGCCACCTGCCTCAGCCCCAGCAATCATTAATAGCTCAGGAGCTGTGCTTACATGCAGACAGTTGCACCAATACACTCAAGGAGGTTGCTAAACTGCAGAATAAAAGACTGCATCATTGGCCATAAAAAGGGCAAATAAACAAACTGGGTCAAATGGTTTGAGTTCAGTCTAGGAACAAAGATTCGGACAATTTTAATACTGGCTAAACAGATGTCATGAAAATATTTTTTTTATTATGCGTCTCTTCAAAGATTTGTATTATATGTAAATATAGAAACATTTTTTACCTACTTCTCTTATGAGAAAAAAGATTGTGAAAGTAAAAATGTATTCACTTTACTTGAAAGAAAGCAATGACACACTGAACAAGCAAGACCAAGTTTGTTTAGGGGGCATGGAAATAGACGGATGATTATATAAGTGGTTATACCAAGTTTTGGTGATTTCAGCAACACGTAACCTGTTAAGCAGTTGAGCTTTCAATCTACATGTATCTTCCAGATACCAGAAACAGCTGGAGAAATTTTTTTCAAAAGAAATACAGTTTTATTAGGTGTAGTGTATTAGGTTGATTAGTTAACATGTAAATCTGCTCTGAGTACAATACCTGGTGGTGTCTCACAAAGTTTTTCAATTGTAGGAAGATTTCCAATCAAATGATCATCCTCTATTACATTTAAATGAAACAAAACATTGCAAGAAAACAAAATATTTCAAGCAAAAATAGATGTTAAAAAGTTATATAAAAATACTTTGAAAATGAAAGTAAGGCTAGAGCATAGAAGAAGCATTCAATTATGCATGCCTTAAAGTTTGCGTGGAAAAAGATAAATTAGGGTCAATTCTCCAATATTAAGAACAAATGAGGTAAGGCCAACACTGGATTGTGACAAAGTCAAAAGAATATAGAGAGCAGCGCAGGGTATATCCTTATCCCCCAAATTAATTCAGCTGTCTGCACTAACCTTCCCTGCGCTCCAGGACCACTTAATTCACACAGTCACTGCAGAGAGAACTAGCCATGTTTGGTTTTGCTAGGCTAAGCTGACAACCATGTCAAATCTCAGTCTCAGCACACACTTCTTACGTCCTCCCTCACGATTTCACTCTGTCGTCTCCAACAACAAACACTCAGAGCTGGGGCTAATGATGCTGATGCCACCAGCAATCAGGCCTGAAGATGTGAACCTGGATTAACTTTGTCAACCAAAATATCAGTTATCTTTCTGTGATGCTTCTCAGTACTTGCGAACTCGTGGACACCAAACTGCAGCAGCTAAGGCGGAGCAAACCACCTTGGTAGCTTTGGTCCTACGCAGGGTGGAAACAGCTGCACTGCTTTCAGTGCAGAAATCCCACTAGAAGCTGTGCAGACACTATCCTGAGCTGCTAAGCCTCTGCAAGATATTCTTGGCATCAGTAACACTGACAGGTAACTGTATTAACTGAAGAATCTGATTTAACTTGGGACTACAGTGGTGTCAGTGTTCAGGAGTGAAATACTGAAATTCTGCCTAAGAAACAAGTTAAAGTGTCTTTTTAAAAAAGGGCAAACCAACCAAACAAAAAACCCCACCGCTACTATGTTTCCTTTTAATTTATAGAACCAGGTATAAGAATTGAAGGACTTTGCTTCAAAAACATGAGAAAACCTTCTGAAATACACATGAACACTAATATGCTTTTCATCTTCTTCCTTTTTGTTTGACTGGTTTGCTTTTACTAAACACCTCTGCTTAGCTTATATACTTCACTAACTTGAAGAGAAAGATGCATTAGTTTCACTTTTTGGAAATTGCAATTACAGGGTAACCAACAAAAAGAAAAAAAACCTCAATTTTGTGAACATTTATCACAGTTCATGTGAATTCAAAATTTCCAGTATCCCAAAATATTCCTGCTTTCTACATTAAAATCTTTATCAGTTGGACTTGGTGATCCTGAGGGTCTTTTCCAACTGGAATGTTTCTGTGATCTTCTGAACGGATACATGGTAACACCTTGTGCTTGATAAATGGATATACAAACATACCAAATAAGAATTCATGAAATATTAAGTTTGAAAAGTATTTCCCTATGGAACATACCATAATTGGATCCATGGTCTAATCTAATTAAATCCACTGTCCTGTCTCTGAATGTCATTTGTAAGCAGGTATTGAAAAGAATGCTTGAGGTACCTAGACTTCAAGACTAGCACTGAAGACTCACATATAGAACAGCTAACTCCAGCAAATGGTTTTCCTAACAGATGGAATCTACTGGCAGAATTATGCTACTTATAAAATAAGTTTAACTGGTTAATTTACCAACTGTAGGTGTGTTTGCTGCACTGAGAGAAGCAGAAGACGATATTGAGGAAATACTCTCTGCACGTGCCAAGGGAGCTGCAGGAGGTGGACTTGAGTTACAGGTCGATGGAGGGCTGAACGGCCTAGGCTGAACAAGAGAATTACAAGAGTATTACACAAAGTGGCTTTCAAGAGAGAAAATAAAGACTATAAATATAAGAGTTCTTAATTTCATGCCCAAATCAATTTCATAGTGTTGCTCAATATGCCTCCTTTAATGCTTTATCTACCCTAGTGTTTGGTGTAAAACAGAAGCCCCACATTTTCCATTGGAATCAATTCATTACTCCATAGATTATAATTTTTTTTGCCTCAGTAGTTAGGTCTAATACATTTGATTATGTAGTATAATTGTGCTACAACACAGTAGCAGAATCTAAGCCTACAACCCTACATATGTGTCCAGCAAATATGGATTTACAGAGCTGAAGAAGAGCTACTAACAAACTGGAAGTGAGTCCTGCTGAGGGCAACTAAAATAGTTGCAGGAGGTTGGCCTACAGACCTTCAAAAGTCTCTTCCATCCTAAATCCCTGATGGTTTTATGATTCACATAACTAATGATTATTTTGGGATTAAGCTATCCACTAGGTACTGGAACCCAGGAAGCTCATAGACCATGGGAATTGTAAAAGGAGTTGATACATAATGAACTGGCCGTCTTCCACTTGTATCCAGATGATAGCCAATTTCTAAAACAACAGTATAAAATGAATCTCGCTCTGTGCAGAATCATACCTTATAGAACAACAGCATCAGCTAAATTATTATTATTTATGATGACATGAAGGACAGATTCTTTGGTCTAAGAGCAGTTACTAGAGTTTTATATTGGAATGATAAAGGAATCTCAAAATTAACTGTATTTCAACCTTGTTCTGACCTTAAAAACATGCAAAACATTTTAAAAATGTTTCAGTTTTGTCAAAGCATAAACACAGAATTTTGTCCATAGCAAGAATATGGTGAAAATATCTTGCTGCTTTTGGAAGACATTAAGAGGATCTTAACTATTTTTCAAAGTCAGTAAGTCAAATGAAACTCAAAAGAATGCTAATATTCACAGAGGAGATTAGGCATGGCTTAGTCTAATACGCTGTTTGGGTATTTGCATTCTTTGCCACATTCCTTACCGTTAGGTGCACCTGCACTGCAGGCAGTGAGCAGATGCAGGCAGCGTGCAACCTCTCACTACCCAACTGGCAGCTGCTGTAATCTGCCAACTCCCATCTATACCAACCAGTACCAAGGGCAGGGAGAAGTCACAGCAGGGCTACTTGTGTTGACACATGACTGATAAAGATCTACTTAATACCACTCATTCCCCAAAGCTTTGGTGATATTCTTAAATCAATGGAGCTTTGTTAATATCATGCTAGTATTTCACATATTGAAAACTTCAATCTCATAGACATCATAGCCTTTCATTATCGAATTACTGATTTGTTTAATTGAAAGCATTCATCCATTTGGACCTCGGTGGTTGTGTTAAGAATTGTATTGTTACAGTAATATAGCTACTGTGAACAACTTCCATGCCTATCTGGCTACGGTGGAAAGTTGCCTATGTGATTCTTTGAATACTGGCTGGAAATTAACTCCACTGTAACAGTGTAAATAAATGGCATATCTGAAATGATGTTACAATGAAGAATTAAAAAAGCAATCAATACATACTATTTCATTAATCCCACTAAGTTTCGCAGTAGACAGCTTTGGTCTTGAAGCAGGCCTTGGAGGGGGTACAATGGTGCCTACAGAAAGAGGAGTTGTGGGTCTTGCTGAAAGAAAGCAAATACAAGAAAATAAATATTAGAAAAATCACAACTAACATAAATACGTACTCGCTTGCATAGAACAACCGATAGCTCCTTTTTAAAAATAATCATAAATGCTTTTAAAATAGGGTCATGTGATACTCTGAAAAGTGACTCTAAAAATGGCATCATGGTTTTTCTCATGCTTTCAAATAATTTTATACCAACTATTCTTCAAGGTTGTATGTAAAGAGATGGTTTTACCCAAGTTTCCTTTTATGCATCAGCTATATGAATTCAGAATATAGGACAGTCTTTCACGTCTCAACACAAATGGAAAATTCAGTGGAAATTCATATTTGGTCCTGGTTGATAATGGCATAACTGTGTTTACACCAGATGTTTGCCACTGAAATCCCATTGACTTCAGTAAGAACACACCAGTGTAAGAGATAAATTATTCCACTGAATGTAAGAACACACTAACTCAATATTCTCTTAGATGAGCTATCAGAAGTTAAAAGCAGTTAAAAAAAATACTGTCCCAAATATCTTTCTAACCCTAACAACTAACGGATGGTGGCAGTGTACAAAGATGCCACTTTTACAAAGTCACTTTTCTGAATAGAACAAATAGGAATGTATTTCAAAATAAATGTTAGATGCCATCCAATGAGTATGCCAGATCTAAAATTAACTTGAAGATATGACTGAAATCCTAATATACAAGTATGTTGTTGTGGCACGTCCTATTATCTTCCTCAAATTATTTTGGATGGTGCTTTTTTACTTAAAGCTGTTAGTTATTTTAAAATGTAACTTCTAAGTATGGTGTTTTCTCAGGCATTCAGTATAAGCCTGCTGTCATTTAAGCACAGGAGTGTCACTACCTTGGGAAAAAAGAAATGAAGCTAACAGTGAAGACATCCACCTTCAGAGCTGCAAACCCAAATGTCCCCAGATAAATTAACTCTAAAATATTAATCCTTCCTTTAAAAATCTTACAATGCCCCAAGACATCAGTGTGTGCCAAACACTAAGTAGCCTGCAGAAATACCATGGTACTCCGTGGATCATGGCATGCTTGCCAAATGCACTTGTCATTTGCTTTCTCACTATGCTGTGTTACCATCACATCATCTGCACTTCAACATACTGAGTGCTAAAAAGAAACAGTTTTAAATCCATTTTATTTAACTTGATTTAATATGAAAATATCTATACAGAATCATTTAGAATGGAATTGTTTTTACAAAATCACTCACTTATCTTTGAGATCTCACTGACATTCCACAAAACTACATTCCTGTTTCTAGAAAAGGAAAGTGCTGCAGAGTTAAGAGAAATCAATGCCTTTAGTGCAGTAATTTGAATCTTTCTTCTTATTTCAAGCCAAGTATTTACTTCATTGTCCTCATTTTCAAAGAAGCTGGTGCTAACAAGCAGTTTAGTATACTCAAGTAAGAAGACGAGTTAATTTTAACATCAGGTGCGTGGTAATAATAAAAAAGAAATAATGAGTCCAAAGCTTGCTGTTTGGAGTCAGTTATTAGCAAAGAGCAGTACACAATGCATGCTTGCCATACCCTTATTTGTATGAGCACAAGAAGACACTGAACTATAGTCCAGTAGTGCTGAAGATGATGTGGAAGAAATTTCAACAGCAGTGCCAGTTTCTTCAATGAGTAATTGTTCAAGGCATATAGTACTATTGAAAAGGTTACTTGGGTCCTCAGAAACACAGCTGTTTGAAGAACTCTCAAGCAAAGCAGAAGAGGCAAGGCAGACATTTTCAGTTTTAAAATGCAATCTTTGGGGCTCCTTCTTGTCTTGGCTTGTGTGTCTAATTGTAAGATGTCCATCAGCAAAGGAAATCCACTGACTCTGAGACTGTGAAACACTGGATAAAGTAATGGTACTCCCTGGTGGTGCTGCTGTAACACCAGATTTGCACAAAGTGCTAATGGTAAAGTCCGGTGAGGATGGGCTTGTAGACCCAGAATCTGTCTGGTGTCCAAGCAAAGACTGAGACACTCTACAACCAGGCAAATCAGTGGTAGATGAGGAGGAGCTCCTACTGTGCTCTTTTAGGGTAGCTGAAGAAAAAGGCAAGAATTTAAAGTAGGACCAACACTGAAAAGATAGAAATGGCAATATGAAAAAAAGAATTCAATAACTGCATGAGGATTACTAGCCAGCATGAAATATACCTGCTCTACTAGGCTAAAAATATCACACTTAGAAATAAAGTTAAAAAGCCAAACCACCAGTCACATGTCACATGTTCTTTGTTCATATTGCCAAATAATTTTCCATTTTGAGTAAGCCCCAAAGTAATTTACTGTGTTGCTCTCCACTTGAAATCTTATTTCTCATGACTTTCCTTATTCCTCTAATCTCCTCCCTGTAATTGTTTAACTTCCTCTCACCTTTGTCTTTTCTTTCTTGTGTCCTAATCCATTTTTATTTCCTCTCCATAGATTTCTGCTTTTAATTTTTTTAAAAGTTATTTAATCAAAGCTCTCCTATCCTGTTTCTTCTGAACCTTTTTATCCTTTTAACCTCAACATTTGCAATAGACACACCCAACATAAACGTCTGTCTGGTGAATGAATGAAGACAATGTTGTCATGAGATTTTGATATCCTTCTGTCTGTATTAACCCGTACACAGTCCCTAACTGTCCGAACAATACACCATCATCCCCAGTTTATTTTCTCCCTTATCCTATAGTCTTCAGGCTGCTGGAAAATAGGAGTTTTCCACAAGTATTCCCTGCTCTTGGCTGTTGCCTGGTGCAGTAGACGACAACGGAAGCAGAAAACGCAAGGTTAGTTCTTGACATCTTGCAGGTTGGCAAAGCTAGGAGCAACAGCAGAGTGGCATAAAGAATCAAAAAAGAAAGCAGCATGTTTAAAAGTTTATATCAAAAGTTCTCTCTGCAATGATTCTTATTCCCTAAGCCCCTATAAATAGGGTTTTAACTCATCTTTCCCTTTCTTACACTTTACTTTAAATATCTTGCAAAGGCTTTAAAATCTGACTATTAATACTATTCAAAAAACATTTAAAAAATACATATGGGTGAAAATGAGGAAGAGAAATAAAAAGAAGCATTTTTACAATATTTGTATCTGACTAAAATATGTGTGTTGTGTTTGTTCAAGATAACAAAGTTAGCTTAAACTTCTAATAAAGCAAGATTATTCATGGATGACCAAAGTTTACTTCAGTGATGCATAAACTGCTGTCTGCTCAAATACCATGGTAGTTTAAGTGTTCAATGATTAACACGGTTACGAAACAATATCCAACGAAAAGGTGTAACAGTAAAAAAAAAAAAGTAAGCTGTGGGACACACTACACCATGATATGTAGATATGCTGGATAAAACCCAGCTGATTCATGTAATTTAAGTTTTGGGTTGTGGTTTTTAAAAACTTTAAGCATCAGCTTACATGTTTTAAATTTCAAGCTGAAGATAAAGCACTGATTTCAAGGAAAACACAATCGGATCAAAGCTGTGTATTTTTGAAGTCTTTAGAATGGAAGTGTAGGTTAGTGAGCACCAGAACTTGATTTAAACAACATGACTGACATCGATCCAATATTTTTTCCCCCAGTTGTATTTTTTCCCCCAATTCATTATACTTTAGACCACTCACTTTCTTTTTAACTCCATGGATCAGTTCACAAGTGTAAATACCCTAGATAACTTCTGAAATAATTATTCAGCAGACAAAGTTTGCCAAAGTGCAGACATCTTTTACCTAAAAACCGGCTACTGCCCATAGGACACTACACTCCACCAACGTCAACAAAATGTAGGGCTCTCTTTCAAACACGAGGGGTGCAGGTAGATGATGCCTCCCCCCACCTCCAGATACGGCTACAGAGAGTATTATGGATCCAAATTACCTGTCACTACTTATCTGCCAGAGACTATTTTCTTCATGCAGTCCCTCCTGGCTGCAGAAGCTGGTACATTTCCTAACCTGCTTCAACTTCCCATTGGGGTGTAGCCATAAACAGACAGCCACCAGAACAACAGATTATGTATCCTCTGCCTTCCTCCACAAATTCCAACACCAGACCAAAGCTAGCAAAACAGATTATTTTGAGATAGGGCCACTTCTTTTCAGCATATTCAAGGAATGGAAATTTGTAGTGAAAGAGTAAGTTCCACTTAAAAATCAAAAGGGTTATACAGCTGTGCTGGTTGCTGCTAAAAGGATACTAATATGACCAAGAAGAATTGACACCAGCTGTGCAGAGTTCCCCTATTAATACACATACTTGCTGTTCTTCAATATGAATGTTTAAGCACAGAGGCAACCAGCTATGAAAGCCATGATAGTGAACAAGTGAGATCTATTACAATTTTTGGAGTATGAACACACAGCTCAAAGAAACTGTTAACAGTTTGTTAACAGGTGTGTGGAAGGAAAAGAGTATCTTCATTAAGACAGCAGGGTTTGGAAAACAGATACTCAGTGGGCAGAATGAAAAGAACTATGGAAACAGCATACCTGCACTGCTAGTAAATAGTAGATGCTGCTTTATGTCCTCTGAGATGAACAACATGAATAATTTAAGTAAATACTTTTTAGTAAGCAAGTGCTAATAAAGCCATAATATTTGGGTTTGTTTTGGTCTTTTTTTTCTGAACAAGTTTCTCAACATCTTCTGTTCTCAGGCTCTTCAACACACATACCCACTCATGCCATTTTGCCACCTCCTCCTTTACTGTCTTTCAACTGGACACTCAATATTGACTATTTTTTTCCAAAGATGAGGCTTCAGGAAGATCTGCCACTCCAGCGTCCTGCTGACACTAGTATCACTCTAGAATTTTGTGCCTCAACATTTCCATGCAACATCTGCCTTCCCCCTCCTATACTCCTGGGACCACCCTTTTCCTCCTAAATGTCCCTGCTCTCAGGTGGTGCCAGAAACTCCTCCTTAATTCTAGTCTCAGTCCTGCCATTTTTTTCTATCTCCCCATGGATTATGCCTCCGTATCTCCTAACAGAATCATGGTTTCCTACAGGAAACAAGCTCCTCACAGAAAAGCTTTGTGGTGCCTCTGTACTGCATAGCTCACTGGACCAACCCACCTCTGTTAACAGTGCAAGCTCAGCTTGTCTCAGCTACTGTGACAACCTCCATATGCTCTCCCAGCCCTACCAGCTGAAAAAAAAAAAAAAAATCACTAGAGGGTGCTGATTTTTTTTTCTTTGCAACTGAGAGAAGGTGATAAAAAAAGGCAGAAGCAAGATAAAACTTTCCTAAGATATTTACTGTTCCCTCTTCACCCTTGCTCCCTAGCTTGAAAGCCCGACACACTGCACCTTCAGTTGTTTATTACTTCCATGACAGTATACTGCTTGACAAAGTTCTTTAATTTCAACAGTCAAGACATGTCCCCTTGCAAGAACTAAAAAAGCAACAACAGAACACATTGAAGTATATAGAGAAAATATTTTCTACTATTAAATATTTCACCTGAGGAGGATGAAGATGTCAAAGAAGCAGAAGAAGAAGATTCAAGAGAACTGCTGAAGAGTGGATCCCATGCCAGGAGGTCACTGTTGCCCTTTCTATATTAAAAGTTATAAATTGGAGTATAAATGAAAAGTGCACAACAATTTGAAACATTTTTCTTTATTAGTTAGCCTTTGCATCTAAAAATCAAAACTACTTATAAACTCCAAGTCAGGAAAATGACTTTCATATAAGGAGACTATTTGAACTGACAGACTGGTGCAAGTTTGTGTGTGGGCATACTTCATAGTGTTAGATAAATGACTGTCATTTTCAAAGACACATATATCTTCCAATCATCTTATTTCAGTATGTAAAAGCAACTTCTATAGACCTGTCCAACACTGGGGCATGTAAACTTAAATACTTTATCATGGAACACTGTAGGACAAAAACTAAACCTCTCCTATTTAAGACATGAAATTTTAATAAAAATCAGTATTTTGTAATCATGCCATTATAAATGAGACAGATCACAATGAAACAAATGCATCAGAAGGGGAAAACTAATTAACAGAAATCTCCATTGTTATGTAAGTACTCTAACACTTATGATGCAATAGATGCCCAACTTAAAATAGGAGTCAGATGGCATTTCCAATGACTTTCTGAGTAGTAGCTCAAAATAAGACCAAATTCCTACAAAACTGTAATTGATAGAATTTTAAATTTGCACTTACTCATTAGCTGGAGCAGAAAGCTTTGATTTTATGTCTTCACCTAAGCAAAAGACAGTATTATCACCAAAATTGTGACATTCTAAAATAAAAATTTCAGTGTCACTGTAAAAGGACAGTAAATAACAGTTGGAATTTGAAACTAATTATGAATTACTACAATGAAAAAGAGAAAATACATTATTTCTGATAATACAATTCAGATACTCCTGAAATACTTTCTAATACAAGAGGGTTAGACAGAGCAATGTATTTTGAGATGAAGCATTGTTCACTGGAAATGTCTTTCTTAAATTATACTGTTTAAATCAATAGTATTCTTCAGCAAATCTGGCTTGGTTTCCCACTGAAAAAAACCTACAGGATGGAGACCGATGCTCTGTGTCCACTATCTCCATGGCCACGTTTTATGTGTTTGACTATAAAACCAAGAAAGCGTGCTTTGCTGAATTTTGGATCATACTAAACTTGAGTGGGCAGAAGGGTTTTAAAAACTTACACAGGAGTCTTTTCCACTGAGACTCCCCCTTTGGCTCATGGAGGTGGTTCCTCATCACTGCCATATATAGCCTCAGCTGCTTCCCAGAAAACAGGGTAACAGCTGAGTATGAATGTGTGTGTGTATATATACACACATACATATATATGTACACATACATATTTATATATATATATACACGCATATATGTACACACGCAGAGAGATATGAGAAAAGAGATGCCAAGAACGTGTATTTCTTCAATAATTAAAAAGAAACAACCTAACAATAGACTAAAAGTTAAAGATTTACACTTACTTGACGAATTTGGATTCATTAGTGCCTGAAACAGGTGAAGAAAGAAAAAAAAAAGAAGAATAAAAGAAACAGAGAAATAAATTGGTTTACCAACGGTCAAAAACCCCACTTATAAGTGACAGGGCCTTCATTTGCACTCTACTTTCTAAAAGATAGTTTGCTCTCAATGCCAGGCAAAGCACTCTGAGCAAGCAGAAGATCAGAACCTGAGCGGGATACAGGAGCTAGTGTGCACCTTCCACAACTGTTAGAAAACACAGGAACAAACATGGTAGAGCTGACAAAAGGTGTAGTATTACTAAATCCCTTTTACAGGCTGGGCCAGTAAAATCAAATAGCTTACATATCACATGATATATATATAAATATTCCTAAGGTTTTTGTATGTCCCCTTACATACTACACTTTAGTTGGTTTTAATCTAAAAATGTGAATAAAAAGCCATTCTGTACTTACAGGACTGTGTCTCTGCTTTCAAAATGTGGGGAAAAAATAGAGAAAAAACATTATTATTTTAACATGTTATGCACAGTATTTTCACTAAAATCAGAGCAGTTCTGATTCCTATATGAATACAGTACTAGCACATTCTGATACCATTTATAGGTAATCATAGAATCAACCAGGTTGGAATAGACCTCCAAGTTCATCCAGTCCAACCTATCACCCAGGCTCCATCCAATCAACCAGACCATGGCACTAAGTGCCTCATCCAGTCTTTTCTTGAACATCTCCAGGGACAGTGACTCCACCACCTCCCTGGGCAGCCCATTCCAATGGGCAATCACTCTCCCTGTGAACAACTTCCTCCTACTATCCAGCCTAGACCTCTCCTGGCACAACTTGAGACTGTGTCCCCTCGTTCTACTGCTGGCTGCCTGGGAGAAGAGACCAACCCCCACCTGGCTACAATCTCCCTTCAGGTAGTTGTAGACAGCAACGAAGTCACCCCTGAGCCTCCTCTTCTCCAGGAGGATCACTTGATGGATTGACAGAATACATCAGTAAACACACACTGCAAATGTTACATAGGTGTTCAAGAGGGGATTGGACGTGGCACTTGGTGCCATGGTTTAGATAGTCATGAGGTTTAGGGTGACAGGTCGGACTCGATGATCTTTGAGGTCTCTTCCAGCCTTCCTGATTCTATGATTCTATGTATCCACATTATATGTTTTAGAAGTTTGTATATTATGAAATACCAATTAGTAAACTACAGTAAAAGCCACACTCAGCTCCACAGTGTATTCAGATGTGCTGTGGTGGCAATAGCAGAAAGAAAAGGAATGAGCACTCCCAAGACTCAAAGTTAAAATCTGAGGAGCAACACTTAGTGTTATATTGCAATATTGTGTACCAAAGGTGCAAAGATAGAGGGTAATGACAACAACAAAAAAATCATTAAATTTAAAACTAGAATAAATTCTGAACAACAAAACACTAAAAATTGTTTGTCACTTTTTTTCTTCTATGCATTAAAAATACAAAATAACTTACAGATACAGGTGGGAAAAGAGTGATGTTCCCTATAGATACTTTTAATTCATCCAAGGAAGGCATGGTATATTGAGAGAGATTATTTGGCTGGACAGGTTTTATTTCCACATGGAATCTCCTGGGTTCATCATCTTCAGAGTCAGAATCACTGGATGAATAGAAATGGTTCTCTTTGGTATGTTTTTCTCAGTTAAGGTGGAAATACTTCAAATTCATCTGCTCAATCCATTTCGTAATTACACTCTACAAAACACTCTGTGAAAACCACAGGTAAAACAAAGCTGCCTAACCCCTTTGTGAGCCTACACAGACACTTCCTACATGTCTGCTGTCCAAAATCCACAATTTAGATTTTATACTCCATTTATTTTCGTAACTGGATTCTTTTCTGAACAGCACTTTGTATCACATAACTGAACAACTGCAGTATCTGCTATAACTGAATAACTGCATATTTGAAGCCATCCAAATAAATTAAGAATTCTAGACCGACCAATATTTCTGCGTGTTAAGCTCATGATTTCTAAGACTCAGCCAGGGATTCTAACACGTGAAGAGAGCACTCACCTTTTTGATTGGCAGTGAAAAAAAAGGAATCACAGCAAAAAACCCAGCTCTCAAAACATACAGATTAATTTAGCCTTAATTTTATATATGAACAGCAGCTGCAGTGACAATAGCTCTGCAAGGCCTATGCCAAGTTTTAAAATATTCATTTTTCTTGACAAGAAAGATTTTGAATATTTTACTCTACATAAACACAGAAATTTCATACCACCTATGGGGAGCATACATATTGTGTACCTCACTTGTTATTTTCACTTGGAAGTGTGTCAGCCATTTGAGTTAAATCTCTTCAAAATATTCCTTGACAAAGATTAAAATTTGACCTCTACAGACATTCCAAATTAATTTCAACAGAAAGAATCCCTGAATTGTGAGGAAAAAGTCAAACATTTTCATCTTGCAGCTTATCTGTCCCCTAAAATGGATCACATCTAGAACAGACAAGTTGTTCTTCATCAAAAGATCTTGTCTTGAAAGTTATCATCAAGTTTCGATATTAATTTCCTATGAACCAAGCAGCTCTTGTAAAGTGCTTTTCCAACACTTAAGATGGGCCTTCAGAATGACTGCCACTAGGGCAAAATAATGTCCTCCAAGAAATTATGTCAAGAGTTACACAGAATCACAGAATGTTAGGGGTTGAAAGAGACCTCAAAAGATCATCTAGTCCAACCCCCCTACCAGAGCAGGATCACCTATACCAGATCACACAGGAATGCATCCAGGTGGGTTCTGAATACCTCCAGAGAAGGAAACTCCACAACCCACTGGGCAGCCTGTTCCAGTGTTTCATCATCCTCACAGTGAAAAAATTTTTCCTTACATTTACATGGAACTTCCGATACTCCCATCAACAGATTAAAGATCCACATTTGGAGGCTAAGAGAGGAGAAGAGGAATAGAACTGATGATTTCCTGAATCTGGTCAAGGTTTTCAGAAGCTTAAGTACTACGTGGCTAATAGGGATTACAAATCATTGAGCTTTTTCACTGTTTGTGTAGCCTTTTCTATTGTTTCATAACAAAAAGGATAAGGTAGAAAAGGATGTCCAGATGAATCATTTACAAAGCATGAATGTTGTTCACCCCTCTCTCCCCTTAATAAATACATGCAAAGCATGAAACAATGGCCCTCTAAGTTTTTCACTTTTACATCAATTTTGTAAACAGGAGATAAGAGGAACTGCATTTGTTAGTACAAGAATATTCAGTGAGGCCAATAGAGGCATATTCTGCAAAGAAAAACAGGGAAGCTAGGATAATACACCAGCCCAGTCTAAGGTGCTGTTAATTACTTAAAATTTTTCATATAATTGCAAAGTGCTTTTATCCGTAGTATCCAGAGAATTCAGTGAACACATTACCAAATATAAGCTCTCTTGCTAACATATTAGGCTTGCTAAGACCTACAGCAAATATCCCCAGCTCTTAATAGAGCTTCCCTTTGTTTCTGATGAGATGGAAAAAGAGGGCAATTTTTCTTTTCTTTCAAAGGAATAGCAGAGAAAAAATAATAAAAAAGAACTTAAATCTATTCTACACATCAAAGCTATTTTTTAAAAGATAAAAATTAGGAGTGCCAATTAGAAAAATAGCATGTGGTGTAATGACTTCATTAAGTAACATAAATTTTATTTTCAGACTGCTGAAGCTCAGTTTTTTTTAAAGGTGTCAAAGTAGGAGGGTGCAGATACAGAACAGATAGCCACCCTATTTGCTTTAAAGAAGTTTACAAACTTTACCAATTATATGAGACTTTGTCAAGAAGAAAGATATGCATGATCACCTTAAAGCTTTTGTTCAGGCTTTTTTGGAGTTATTTTGTTTTTTTAATCTCAGGGAAAAAACATCCTCTTAATGTTTCCAAAGTACCTGACATCTTTAACATTTGCACACACAAAAATCCAAGATAGACAGAACAGTGCACGTTTTACAAAAGCTATGAACATAACACAAAGTTGCGACATAAGCATGAATGTTATTTGTCTTCCTTTACTTAGAACCTTAATCAGTATTTCCTCTCTCCAAAGCCCTATAATAACATGCTACAATAATACTGAAAAGGATATCTTGTGTTGCTTCTGGTTTAATGCTGTATCCTTCATCATCCACACCAGGCATGTTCTAAAAGCAATAAAAATTAGGATAATGTCAAATAACTAAAAATCATGTTTTTCTTACATCGGACTGAATTCTGTATTATTGAAAAATAAAAATTTTATTATGACAGCTCATGAAAGTCATTGCTATTCACCACTAATTATTACATTCACCTCAGTTATGATCTGTAATTCAGAAGTAGCATGACAAGATACTTCAGGAACAGAACAAAATAACCACCAAATTTCCTGTGAAAATTGCCAAGTTTAAATGCATCTGCTTTTACTGGTTAGAAACCAAGTGAAGCTTTTATCTTTACTACTGGGTGTTAAATAAGCTCACAGTTCTCTTGGCCCCAAATACTTTGCTAATTTTAACTTCTTATTCTCTCAGTGGAGTCACTAGAGACTCTGATGGTGCATGAGTAAAACCTTTCGTAAGTACCAGTCAGTACTTTCATTGTGAGTTAAAGCTTTCCAGGTCACACAAGTTGCAACTTCTTCTCCCTTGTTGAAAAGGCAGCAAGAGTGCATTGCTGCTTTAGCAAAGAATATCCACATTAATTAAAAGGCATGGAAGAAACTTAAATACAAGTGCTTAAAATTCCTTTACACACCTCCACCACCAGCCTGGATGTTTGAAGCTAATAAGCATCTGGCAATTAAATATAAATTGAAGAGAATTACGTTAAAATAATTTATTAGAACACTTAGCTAAGAGCTTGGTCTCATAAAAAAGCTTTGGGGCAGAGGGAAACAAGTCTCTAATAACCAAAATTTCAAAAGTGTGCAAAACCTCACATTTGCATTTACTGCGGATAGAAACTTGGATATACAGATACTTTTCCCATTCATAAAAGCCTACTCATGACTTTGCATGCAAAGTCAGTTGACACGAACTGCTCAGATGCTTCAGTATGTGTATTATCTAAAATCACAACCCAAGTACCTTCAAAATGCAGTGATTTCACCAGTTATAATAAAACTGACAAGGTTCACATAAAGAAGTGATTTATTGTGCCAATCGGTTTATTCTACCAGAAAGTAGGTACTGGAAGGCAGTTTGACTAATAAAGGTATATAGAGTATTGTCCAAAACAGATCTTGCTGTTTTAAGTCATGAGATACAAAAAAATTACTTGTACTGAAGACTTCAAGTGGACTAGCAAACAACTATATGACTTCATCTAAAATTTGAAGCCAAATTTAAGGATATATTCATTTTGAACATTTTTTTTTTGAGAGGATGATAAACGTAAAAATGTAGTTGTCCCTCCATTCTTTCTACAGATATCATAAATTGGGTGTCTGATATTTTACTAGTAAAGATTCTCTTCTGTACCCTTCTTTCAATTAAATGGAACTATTTTAAACTCAGATAAAACTTTCTGCTAAAAAGAGTAAGAAAGACAATTCTACATAGAAGTAATACTGTACCAAACTAAACTGTGCATCAAACTAAGGCCGAAGAGTAGTCTTTAAACTTGAACCTCAAAATACAGATGCAGTTTCTTGACATACTGGTAATATCTGGACCTTAGTGCTATTTGATTATTAAAAAAAATAAAGGAAAAAAAGAGAACTGAACAACAACAAAAAAAGCAGTAATAGTAGGATCACACGGTCCACTACCTTAGCTCTACTTGCTCAAATCAGAGTTCTTAGCTACGCTTGACCTCAGGCTGACCTTGTTTATATACCAAAAAACACTAATGACACTTGACATCAAAGTAAACAGAACAAAAACATATAGCTAGAGGGTAGGTACATTTTCCTACAATACCGCAAGTTCTGAATTCTGAAATTGTAGTTTTTATACTAGGTACTTTTCAATACTTTTTAACTGATCAGGATCATTCACAGTTAAGATGAACTGAATAGCAGCAAAAATCTTAATTAAACAACATACAGTTTTTCTTCCAGCTGGGCCATATATGTAAAGGATATTACTAGGCACACACAGCATACACAAAATAGTTGGCAAATCTGACTATTTTGATATATAATTATAAATTAACTTAGCTTACAGAAGTTATTTTCATTGCATTAATTTTAATTTACTAAATCTCTAGGATAACGTAAACCCTTAGAATGCACTAGAATCTTAAGTTTTAAAAGTATTAAATTTCTTTCTTAATATTTTTCTGTTAATTATTTCTGATCTTGATTGAAAAATAAGGACCATGAAAAAAAAAAATATCACCTATTCCCCAGCAATGTCACTTTACCATGTAGCCTGTATTGATAACTTTAGACAATAAGACAAATTTAATCCATACATAAGAGAGATGGATGCTTTACAGCTTAAGTTCTGAATATGGAACTGAAAAATTCCTTCCTTCTTTTTAATCATGCCCACCTTACTACTTTCTTCTAACATTGTGCAGAAAACCTACTTGCTTTTTTAAATTTCTAAAACTAAAATCTATGTAATTTAAAACATCTGACTCCACACAGGGTATACAAAGTCAGAAATTATCCATTTTGTATGTCCTACATTGTCAATCTTTCAGATACTGAATTCGTATGTTTGCAGAAGAAAAGCGTGTGATATTCAATGGACTTTTGTATTGACCAGACAAATTATGGCACATCTAAGCACAATGGTACCTTGAAATTTTACTTACAAGTTAACTAGTAATTTCAAAATATCATTTTCAACAATTTGAACAGTCAAACAAGTGAACAGTTTTGCTTTCTGAAACATCAGACTGACTTACTAACTTACATTCTGTAAAAGTGGCAAAGGACACAGCACTTTGAGAGATATTCACAAATCTGATGTTATTTAAGCAATTTACATATACCTGACTAACTCTTTGCCCCTTCTCCATGCTCCTGCAGTTAGAGAACTACATGTTATGTTGGTAACAGTGCATCGTTTTAATAGTAAAAAGATTTGTCTACTGTGCTGATCAAACACAATCTTCATGTACACATGTCATTTTTGAACTTCAACACAAAGGAAGTACACCTTTAGAAACTTTGGGCTTCTGTAAGAAGTAGCTACTAATATGATGGGGATGAAAGCCTGGTCTAACCCCCTAGCCACACCTGTTATTTGTAGTCTTTGCACTGAAAAACACCCTCAATATGGATGTGAGTTGAACTCTGCTGAAGTAACTGGAAAGGTGGACTTCCTTGGAAGTTTTCACATTCTCAGACATTCTGTTAAGCAATTAAAGACATAGGCATAAAAACCAGAGTTCTCCCTGTATTTGCAGATGTCAAGCAACACCTTACTAATTAAGGTATTATACATATTTTAAATATACATTGAAAATTTAGGGCTTGTAACTGTCTTTGCTTTAGGTCTTTCCAGGATGAGTAATTTTTTAAGAAATAAAACACAAGGACATAATAGACCATAAAGTGAAAATGCTTATAAAAAGAGCATGAGAACTAAGTATTCTATTAGCAAAAGTTATTTTTGAGTTTTGGCAAATACTGTCTCTGCTTCATTGCCCTCTCCCTATCTATTATCCAAAAGCAATTGAAGAAACCACACTACTACCCTGTCATTAGTTCCTCTGGGCTATATGCAAAGGACAAGAGAGGAAGATTTGGAACATATTGCAGTCTAGCTACTTCATTTGGCCTTTCCTCAGCAACATTACCACTGCTTTCAGATTGGTCATTGATCACGAAGGAAAAAACCTTCACTACACTTCAGCCTGACTTCTATTTTCTTTTCTCCTAGGATATCCACAGTGGTTATAAGAATTTCTTATGAAAACTTGACATGCTTCAAGATACAGTGCAGCTGAACAGCTCTTTTTTTCTGCCAGATAAACTTTCTGCATTTTACTGAACTGGACTAACTTCCTGATATCCTAATGAGACTGCAGAAAACTCAAAGTCAGCAGATAAAGTTCATAGCCTGGATCAAGATTTAAAAGAACCTCTCTGCTTTTTATATATTTGAGATGTAAATTTGACTCAGGTATAACCTTAGGTTAAGACACAGACTTTATGTATTATCTTCTGTTTAGGATGCCTATTAATCCAAAAGGCATGGAAGAAAAGAGTTAGGCAACAGTTTCGTCCATTGCCAGAAAGAAATAAAGAGGTAATCACAGTGCCCCTGATTTGTGTTGTGCCAAAAATATTAGAATTTCGCTAAATATACTTATGTTCCACTAATTAGAGTTTGAGTATTCCAAATTCAATCAGTCCTCAGGAATAAAAATGGTGTATAATCCTATACAACTGTAATTATGCTACACTAATAGAGGTAAAGAGGTAATGAGTGAAATGAAAATGCCTTATTTGTTTGCATTCCAGTTTGTGATAAAAAAATGTTTCAGCATTATGTTCTGTGCATCTGTGACTCCCTTAATTACTTTTGAACTTACTGGACAACTTCAAATGGATCTGACAGACAGAACAGAGGACTCAAAGATAATTACATTACTACAGTCTTCATGAAAATAGGCAGTCAAGTAGAAGGAGGAGATCTGCAAGTATCCCAACCAAGGGAAGGGCTGCAAACTAAATTCAGATTTTACTGGACACAAGCAAAACCTTTTAAATGGTTCCTCATGGCTTGTATCTGCCTATAGACCATCCCTAGAGACACAGCCAACCCACGGGAAACACAGCAATTAGTTATGTCTTTAGAAAGAACTTTCTAGGTAATAAACACACACAAAGCCAAAACTTCTGTTTCTTATATGTACACAGCTAACTTTCTACTTTTTAATTATCAAGGCATAGGTTAATGGAAGTTACATGTGTAGACTGACATAGCACAAGAATTTTAAACCCCATGACATACTGTCCTCTATATTTAAACAGAGATTGCTTATTGAAGTGGTCAACTCTTTCAACAAATACCAGTTCTCAGTTCACAGCTGCTTTCCTACTCATAAGCACATAAACATGACTTACAGCAGTTACGAAAAATTATTGCTAGGAATTAATTTATTCAAATGTTTCATATTTTCCCATACATATATGTCAGTTACAAAAATGATGTGCACAAGTAGATGACTCGCTGTAGGTGCAACTACAGCGCTTCTATTTTGGTACAAAAGGCATCTTTTAGGACTGTTCTGTTTTCTGGAAACACAGGAACAAACTGCATTATACAGTTTGGACTAGTGAGAAAGCCCTAATGGTACCAGCCTTACGTTCAAAGATCCACAGTATCACATGGACATGGTAGGTAAAAGTATTGGAGTCAGTTCTTACTGGTATCTAATATTCCAAAATGTCAGTATATTTACCTCACTGTTTATAGTTATAAATATTGTAGAGCAGTTACCTTTTAAATTCCTGTAACACAATTAAAACTCTTGACAAATAAATAAATGCCATCTTTCAAAATAAGATCATGTTCAGAGTACAAAAGCAAGACAGATTTTCTGTGAGTGACCAAAGATGAACAAAATCATAATTGAGACACCTTAAATAAGTTGAATTTTCCAAAGGCTGATCCTCAGTATTTGCTAGCAATCAAGTACAAATTATAGCTGGTTTCAGGTTTCAGGTTTATTTTATTCTTTTTTCTGCAATACTACTTTTCCGAGACCAATGTCTTGAAATGTATAATCTACTGCAAAGATCCAAACAAAACAAATCCTTCTAGAGATAACAATGGAGATGGCTGTAACTACTTAGATCAATTCTGAAAACTTGAATAGAAAGGAAACCTTAAAGTAAAAGCAAGAAAAATAAAAATAGTTTTAAATACAGTACATTCCAGAAGAGGACACCAACTATAAAATGTTAAAACAGTCTGAGGTGCTTGTTTATAAGAGGTGCAATGAATCTCGTCTATATATTATGCTACATTATTTTTTATGAGAAGTAATGGCTTCTATTAAAGAATTCTACCATTCAGAATAATACAGTTGCTTGTAAAAGGCAAAATAATTATAGACCAAATTTTAATTGCCAAATGCAGTCATAAAATATTGGGAATAAGAGAATATTCCCAATATTCTCTTATACCAACCATGAAAGTTGGGTCTTTTTTTAAAAAATCAAGTAAAAACTACATTGAGACAGAACAATTAACTTAGATGATTATATGGTATGCCTCATGCAGCGAGAAAGAATGACACATTTATGGTTGAATACTTTTTAAATTAATTAAAAAAAAGAAAGAAAGAGAAAGGTAGAGACCAAAACAAGCAGAAAAGAAAATAAAATTGCAAACTAAACCCAGTTATGGTTCACACCGATTACTGAACTGTCAGAAGATATTATTTCCATGAACAGTCTGATAATTACAGGGATAATTCTAAATTTACTTTAAGTGCACCCAAGAAAACAAATTTGTCTCTAAATCAAGATGACTTTGTATAACTGTCTCAATAAGTCTGTTCTTACATATGCTGTTATGTGACAAAACTTACTTTCCCTTATCTAAGAATGGTTCTACTAGATTTTTTAAACCATGTTTCTCAAAAGAAGTTGCAGCATCTGGTACTAAAACCCCCATGCACTAATTGCAAAAACTAAAATCCACAAAACAGGTGAACTTGGAATCTTAAATTGCTTAATATAATTGGCATCTCCATAAATGAATCGAAAACCAATTCAGTTTACAGAAAGTCACTTGAAGTACTCTGCAAATTATTCCCTCCTATAGTTATAGGGAGATGCAATCCCTCTTACATACAATTCAAGAAAACATACGTCTAAATAAAAAGAAAATTCTTAAATAAGGAAATAAGAAAGCACTAGCATACCAACTTAATTTTCAACTGTTACTTATTTGAATTTAATATAAGATGTATCACAGATCCAGATCTAACTGATAGCAATGAAAAACAGGCCATTAATAAAGTGCATCAGAAGATACTGCATTTAAAGTCATATTTTTAAAAGTATAGTCCTACACTCTATTGTCAGTGATAAAGCAAAACCCTGTTGTTACTAGAAAGTTTCTTCTAAGTTGGGTGTGCAATAAACCAAACCTTACTCTTACAATTTAAACTAACTTGAAAAATAAACTAGCAAACACTTGCAGTGGAAGCACATTGTTTAAAACCAGAAATTTTTATGATACATGAATATATTACTAAAAAATATTTGTATATACTGGTAGGGGATATGTACTGAGCAAAATTAACACTTCAGCTATGTTATCAAAACACTAAATCCTCTATCAGATCAACAATGCATTGCAGGGTTTGTATGTAAGTTACATTTCATCTGACTGTAGTGCTTGACAATACTAGCATATGCATTTGTTTTGGAAATAAGTGTACTTACAATTGAGTCTGCATCCGGACATTCCCTATTAAAAAACAAATCAAGAAAACATACAATTATAAAATGCACAAATTATTTTACTCATACAGTTCTGGTACTTTAATATTTTCAATTAATCTGAAATATTGCATTTGATCCCTTTGGCTCTCAGACTGGCAACATTTTCACTTTAAATAATTTACATTCAGAGAAATGCAATTTAAATAAAAGCTGAAAGTTTATGTTCAGAACACTGCAGAAGAAACACTCAAAAGAAATGCTGAAAAAAGCAAGCTCTCATTACAGTGAAGCAACTCTTCCAAAACAACAAGAAAACAACACAGAACAAAACAAAACAACATCATATGTCCCCAAATCTGAAAACAAATAAAACAACAAAATAATCAAGGGAAACCAGGAGGATCATGCTGTATTCTGGATGAAAATACTTTAAAAGTTAGGACGCTCTGGTTGATGCACACAGTAAGTAGAAGCCATCAAATCATGTGCCACTGCAAAATGTTTTGGACAATAACCAATCCCCAAAGAAATTAACACTATAGGAGAATTCAGAGTGCGCTTCTTTTGTAAGTTAAGCACTAGAAGACGTCAGAAAAAAAAACCCCAAACACACCAGACTACCCTCCTAATTGGAACATAAAAAAAAAAAGGGAAAATAAAAAGAAGAAAAAAAGAAAACAGGAAAAAAGGAGTGATTGCGAGCACATTATTCACAAGTGTTATATGTTTCCATTGTAACTCTGATTTAAGCAGCAGCGAGTGACAACAGATTCTCTCTGATATCTGCAAGAAGCAGAAGCAATTACATTTACAGGTTGTGGGAATATCTGAGCAACATACAAGTCTTCTCTAATTTCCATCCTGATAAATAAAGCAGTAAGTGCCAGTGTAGCTAAACGACAGTGTTTTAATATAATCAAAAATAGCCTCCTAAACATGTAGGGGGGAGGGAAGAGGGAAAAAATTTCAAACTTATTGCTCTCTGAAGTCTAAACATTAAAACTACTTTGCCTTTAAAGGAAGGTATGAAAACTTGCTAACATGGAAGCATTAATATGAAATTCAGTACAGCCTGTAAAGGAATCGACAGCCAGCTGAAGGATCTCATCTCTTCTGAAAGGCCTCACACAAAAGAAAACATGTGACCAAGTTTCTAATTGACGTCTTACCTCCCTCTGCTGGGTTAAACTGGATTCACAACAATAGTAAAAGCCATTTGAAAAGCTATTTTTACAGCTTGAATAGATCTTGATCTTAAAAGGTGCAACAAACCGAATTTAGCACACATTGTTTAAAAAAGGGCCTGTACTTAAGGCAGTGTGAATTCCATGAAAGTTAGGAAATATGAAAGATGTGAGACAAACTACAATTAAAGTAATTCAGCCCACAATAAAGATTATAAAAAATTAGTGAGCTAATAGATCTGAAAAAGAAATGGCAGATCTAACTGCATTCAGAGAAGCACCAACAGTACCTCCCACAACACATCCTCAAGATAGAAAGGAAAACTCAACAGTTTGCAAATACTGTTTAATTGGAAAACGAGGAGACTGGCTTTTAGATAACATGCTTTTTGCATCACTAGATGCATGATTTTTCTCCTATGACTTAAGAACTCGGGGTCTACTATAAGGTAACATTTCAAGTGGGCCTTCTGTAAGGAAATTTAAGGATTGTAGATTAAACTGACCAAATCATGCAAAGCAGTATTTAGAAAAAGAAGTTAAAAACCCTTAACTAACCTGTATAGCAGTATGTAGTAACACACACTGTGTATGGTATTCCCCTGTGTAAAACCATTACTCAACATAGCATCCAGTTTCACTGTCAACATTTCAAAAACTGTGCTGCTAAGCTGAAAAGCTTATGTACCATGAGAATTTTTCTAGATGTGGAAAGTCTTCTCCACACAAACTAAACAAGCTTACAGCCTGATTTAACAGGAGATCTAATAAAGTACTTGACCTCTGTGCAAAGAAGTTTCTGACAATATGGAGTTTTATCATGTAGAGTTTACAACAGGTTCATAAGCTGAAGATGAAATCAGACAATACTTAGACTAGCAACACGTTTTTTTAAAGAGATCATAACTATTACAATATTCTACTTAAGCAGATAATTAATTCTTTGTCATTTATTTGTGATGTTCTAATTAATTTAGAAGTTATGGTTTAAAGTAAAAGCCCATGGCATGTATTAGGAGGTCAACATCATGACCTCGTATTTCTCTCTTTCTTGCCTCAGGATCTATCCATTTTTGTAATATATGTAAATATAGAAAAAATAGAATAAATAAAATTTTAGTCCAACTTGTTGAAGGCAAGGCAATTTTTTCCCAATCCAGAGTAGCGGAGCTGATCTGTATTTGACATGATCGCGTCATGAAACACAATTTTTTTATTTTTTCTTAGAGACCCACACCACTATCTTGCATGTCTTTGGGAAAAAGTCACTTTCAGGAAACTATTTGGATACCACAATGGATAAGCACAGGTAGAAAGTGTTCCACATAGTGCAGAAGCCAGTTATCAGCTCTCAGTGCCCCAGAAAATTTTCTTTCTGTTACAGGTCAAAAGAAAAACCTGATCTCTTGAGTAAGGATGCATGGAGTCATACGTCTGGGAAGAGTTAATTTAGAACCTCCAGGTCTTAATTGGCTCCAGAAAACTACATTTAAGAGTCCTAAATCTTTGTTAGGGCCAGACCATATTTCATTTTCTACTGAAGAATGGATGGAAGGAGATGCCTGGCTTGCAAGGAGGCTTCTCACATTTGTGACACAAGACTAGCTGGCAAAGATAATTATTTTGCTGGACGTGGAAAACTGGCAGCTACAGAACTCAATCATATATTACCACTCAATACTATCAAAATCGCTACTTTAAGTAAATGCAGACCAAAATAGGCAAATGATAAACATTTCCTCTTTTTTTTGCTACTGATTTTTCATCATAAAAAAGTGTAGCAAGTAATTTTCCAGAGAACAGAATACTTTTTTAAAAGGGCACCAAAGCTGTCTATTATACAAATTTAAACTAAGTCTTTATCAGACAAAATGGTATTTTGTAACAAAATCATGTTCTCACATTAATGCAGAGCAAATTCACATAATATACAACACTTCTCTTACCATTTAGCCAGATTAATAAAGTACAGAAAAGAGTATGGGTGAAAGACTAAATAACAGAAAGGAACAGAAACAGAGGAATGACTTTAAAACCCAGCAGCTTCAAGCCGTAGAGACATCATGATAGAGAGAAAAGGTGTTTAGTTCAGAGAGAATTAACACTAAAAATAAAATAGCTATAAGGTATTTTGTATGTGCAAAATTAGCATCTGCACTTCTTAGGTCATTATCTTTTTTCAGCATTATACTGAAAACTAAGGCAGGTAAAAATATTTTGTAAAAGTATTTTTGTAAGTTTGTATGCAGATGTTCCCTCCGAGAATATTTCTACACTGCTGAGTCTGTTAAAATAGTAAGTTATTTCTGTTAAATACTTTTACTGAGAAAACGATTCTAGAAATTATGAAATAAATTGGAATATAGTAAACATAACCACTAATACATAGACTGCAACCACCCCATCTGAGAACTTTAATTCACTTTCTGGGAAGTTTTAACTTCTGGGAGAAAGAACACGTGCAATGAATACAGCAAATGGACATCTGTCATGAGTAGCAGCAGTCTTTCACAAATGAGTGTGCACATGATATACTTTCAAAGCTTTTCCTGTCCTTCAGTACTACACACAAGTTTTTCTAAGAAAAGAATAACTGAAGCTTCATCTGCAAGCACAGGCATCTAGTACTTTTTCTGAGTACAAAGCTGTTATTTCATTAGGAGTACACACAAAGAATCACATTGTCTAGGGTGCTCAAATGTGAAAAAAGGGACAACCACTTAGAAAGGATAAAAAACAAGTAAGACTATATTACATTTATATTGCTTCTTCAAAATACTTATTTACAAAGAAACTTAAGTAGTTGTTATGGTTTCATATTCATAGCATTCCTCTAAACTTCTGTTACAAGTTCATTAAACATCAGCTAAGGTTTATCCCTATAATTGTACTAGTTTTAATACAGGACAAGGCTTCAAGATGGAAATATACTTACATAGATTCAGTATCTTTTTCCTTTTTCATTATTCCTGATAACCCAAAAGGCTTCCTCTTCCGTGGTTTTATCCCTATAGAATGAATACTTTTCACTTCAAGACCAAAGATATAAGCACATATTTAACAATGTCAAACACAGGTGCATACCAGTGCCAATACACTTTAAATGCTGCCACAAGTAATACAAAAATCTAACAATGGAGATAGGTAGAAAGCCAAACTAAGGGAATATTATTCCAATTTGTTGTTAAGTAACATATCTATAAAAAATTAAATTAAAATATAGTTCAACACAATAATAACTTAAGTCCTTACAAAACTGATTTGCACTGTACATCCAACTCTCCAGACTGTTTTGGGTTTTTTTTAATAGAAAATGAGTGTACTGCCAGTTTTGAGCAAAGGGACTTGCCTCACAGAAACACAACAGGAGCTACTGCTCTGGCCAATCCTGAACAGCTAATGCACTTGGATAAGAAACTGAACCCTGCCTCTTCCAGCTACTGCAGTTCAACACCCTGTTGTTATTTCCCTGCACGTTCCTGGTAGCTGCAAGCCCCTGTACTCTCCTAAGAAGCTGCATCTTGGTCCTGTAAAGAAAGAGAATGTCTCTTGGCTTTTCAGTTGATGCCGAGTTCATGATTTCCCTGTGCTGTAGCCAGCTCTAAGGCTGGCTTTCACCGAATCTGGAACTACACCTTCCCTCTGTCGTTTCCTCCCTCTTGCAGTGGATACATATGAAGGAATTGATTTAGGGACCAGAACCCCAGACACTGTCTTACTGATAGAAGGAGATGCTTTAACCCTGACGGGTGGCAAACCCTGGGAACAGAGCGCAGCTAGAAGGAAAACACAGACAGGTCAGCTCCCTAGAGACCACTGTCACCTAAGGGAGTTATGCAGGGACCTGATAACAAGAACAAAGCAAAACTTAGGACAGAATTATGGAATCCCTTTATCTCTTGCCTGACGTATGCTTAAGCCTTGGAAAAAATATATGTGTTTGTGTGATACTTTCTCTCTGTAGCCAGTCATGAATTTACAACTGTAGTATGGACATACCAATGACCAATTACAAGCTGCCTTCTGATGTTATGTTAACCTATATAAAGAAAAAGCTTTGTACAATAAATCGACACTTGGCTTGCATCAGGCCGCGTCCCGTCTCTCGCATCACAGCATACATATATAGTACAGAAAATTTTGCTTACATATCCATTTAATGTACTGAAATTAAAATACATTTAAATATTCCACCAATGTTGCTATCATGTATGCTTCTCAATTTTTGTGAAGCGGACTAGACTGACAAAATGACTAAGTGCAAGCATCTGATTCAGCTAGTCTACAATTTTGTTCTGTGTATAATAATACTGACAGCATGCTTTTGAGCAAAATGGTGCAAATAATCTGATTTCCAAAATTTAACAACTGACAATTCAAGTACCTCATTAAAATAATAAATAACTATATTCTCCTTTACAGAAGTACATTACACAGCACATAAGGAGTCTCTCCAGTCTTAAATCAGACATGACTGATACTTCAATAGAGACAGAATTTGCTCCAAAATTATTTTCAGATGCTTCTTTGGGCTTTACTTCCTTTCTGTGCATTATGCAGTCCAAACCAATGACTAATGAAGTGTGAGCACAGTTTCTGAACATGGATTCTCTTTGCTTCAGTCAAAAAAGATTCTAAATCTCAGCTGTGAGCTTAGCAACTTAAAAGTTGTTGGATGCTACAGCCATACTGTCAACTCTGTCCCAAAATAAATACATAGCTTATGCAAAGGAAGCAGTTCTTAACTGCTTAAAACAATCCCTGAAACAAAATAACCCGAAGAAAGGCTTTGCAACCATGAAGCTGCATGAGACTGTAACAATGGAAATAGTCCAGGTCATGTTTTAATACATGTAAATTAAGTTTAAAACACAGTCATAGGTAAACCAAATCCAAGCCCCTGCAACAACAGGGTCTTAACCAAAGTATATTTTCAGGAAGCATTAAAATTCTCTGACCTTTGTGCATTAGAATTACAAAGTATCATAGGTCTTTTTTTTTCATTGAAGTTTGTTTCTCAAAGAGAAAACTACTTTTTACAATACTGGAGTACTTTAAAGTTGCACAGATTCACACACTGAATAACATTCGCTCCCTAGTTTCTGGTCTTTAACTACAGGATTCTTACATTGATCACTATGCTACAATAACTCACCTTCAACCGCAGTGGATATATTACATTCTTCAAATTCAACAGGACCTTACAGAAACGACAATGAACATGAACATCAGTCAAATTTTGTCTAAGATATTTTAACAACTATTAGCATTTCCTAAAAATACCAGATAGGCTTATTTTAAATTTAGGTGCTTACTGAAAGAACAAATACCCTTCCAATGGTCAAAGAGATTGCAAAATCATACATGTACAACAAATCAGTAAATAACTTTTTTTCATAGAGAAAAATTAAAATAGTAGTGCATAATTCACTTGCCTATGTTATTACAACCATGTGAAACATCTATAATTGGGTGTCTTCATTTCATTAAAAGTTGCATCACTAAAAGTATCCATGTAAACTTTTCTATTTATCTTTTTTTAATGACCACCAGATACATAGAGAAAAATCAAAAGACAAAAACATATAGCTATAACCCAGATTTTTAGTTTTGCTAACTTTGTACAGTTAGTTCTTCTGTTTCCTCTTCACCATCACTTACCTAAGCAGTTTAAAATGGTATGCAGAATCTTAAATATAGCAGTAGATAAGTAAAAAAAAAAAACTTAAAAAAAATTGTTAAAGAGTTAAAAAAAAAAAAGGTAAAGAACACTAGTTAAGTGCTGTATCTAAATAAAGTCATTATTATGGTTTCCCATTGCAGCTGGCAGAAGATAACAATTAATTGTCACAGACTCAACCAACCAGGTTGGAAGAGAGGTCCAAGATCATCAAGTCCAACCAATCATCAAGTCCACCAACTGCCCCATCCAGTCTCTTCTTAAACACCTCTACAGTGGCTGACCCACCACCTCCATGGGCAGCCCATTCCAATGGGCAATCACTTTCTGTGAAGAACTTCTTTCTAAGACCAAGCCTAAACTTCCCCCTGCACAGCTTGAGACTGTCCTCTTGTTATCACAGAACTGCTAGGGCTGAAAGGAATCTCAAAGATCATCTAGTTCCAACCCCTCACACTAGATCAGGTTGCCCAGAGCTACATCCAGCCTGGCCTTAAAAACCTCCAGGGTTGGAGCTTCTATCTGTTCCAGTGTCTCACTGTCCTCATAGCGAAAAACTTCTTCCTAACATCCAATCTGAATCTATCCATTTCTATTTTTTTTTTCCATTCTCCCTAGTCCTGTCATTACCTGACACCCTCACCAGCTTTCTAATAGGCCCCCTTAAGATACTGGAAGGTCACAATAAGGTCTCCTCAGAGCCTTCTCTTCTCCAGACTGTTGCTGGTTGCCTGGGAGAAGAGACCAACCTCCACCTGGCTACAACCCCCTTTCAGGTAGTTGTAGACAGCAACAAGGTCTTCCCTGAGCCTCCTCTTCCCCAGGATGAACTCCTCCAGCTCCCTCACCGCTCCTCACAGGGCTTGTGCTCCAGAACTCTCACCAGCTTTGTTGCCCTTCGCTGGACACGTTCAAGCAGCTTAACATCTTTCTTGATTTGAGGGGCCCAGAAGTGGACACAGTACTACAAGGTATGGCCTAACCAGTTCTGAGTACAGGGGAAGAATGACTTCCCTGCTCCTGCTGGCCACACTATTCCTGATCCAGGCCAGGATGCCATTGGCCTTCTTGGCCACCTGGGCACACTGCTGGCTCATGTTCAACCAGTACCCCCAGGTCCTTTCTGTCCACTCTCTAGCCACTCTGTCCCCAGCCTGTAGTGCTGCATGGGGTTGTTGTGGCCAATGTGTACAACATAGCACTTAGATGTTAAACCTCACGCCATTAGACTCTGCCCATCTATCCAGCCTGTCAAGGTCCCTCTGCAGAGTCCTCCTACCCTCTAACAATGCAAAGCAAAGCAAAGTCGGAACCCTCGTTCCTTCAACCTGGCCAAGTCCAGAATTTATTTAACCCCATTATGAGCCATTTTAGGGAATAAATGTGCAGAAAAAAATGGTGATTTTCTGTAGAACTTTGTTCATGGCACAGCAGCATGACATCAGCACTTGTATAACTACAAAGAAAACAGCACAGGCGGGCAGGTGCTGTTAACTTTGAGTTCATATTCATGCAACTGTATCCATAGAAGAAAAAGCAAAGTTTAGCATGCTAGCCCTCTGACAGTGGGTTTATTACTTATCTTTCTGTAATCATTTTGAGGGAATACATGCAGATTTATATAGGCACATTACAGGCAAGGCAGAAGGGAAGAACATTTGTTCCAAATTCTGTACTCGAAGGCAGTCCAAATCCACTACCCCAGCACTCTCCTTCTCTTTGCTCAGCCCCCAACACTTTTGCAGCTACTTCAAGTGTGAGTTTAACATCTTAAAAATGTCAACTAAACCCAACTGAAAGACTGCACAGTAAGGTAATTGTAGAAATCTCAAATACAGAAATTACTTTCACTCCCACGGCAAAATATACCAAGTGCTCCAATTTATCTTTATTATAAAATTATGACTATTTGTGAGTACCCACCTTAAATCCAAGAGCTGTGCAATTTTCAGGGCATTTTCACATAAAATAATAAAAGGTGAAATAATTTTTCAGGTTTTTCATTTGTATTCTTCCCAAAATGAATGTCATATTCAGTCTCAAAATAAATAGCTCATATAAAGTGGTCTCAGATACAAGAAACATGGAGACTACAAGCTTCAGTTTGATTTTAGTTAGCATACCATTGCAAAACATTCTGAATTAGCACTGTAAATAATGCAAGTGGGATTAATTTGCATTTGATTAATGCATTTAAGTACCTCAAATGGCTCTATTTGTAATGTAATTCCCAGTATGTATATTTAACTCTTGCAGTGAAAAATCTACTATGTCAAACTCAGTATAAAACACTACATTTTGATAGCATTTCTCAAAACTGTAAACGAAAAAAAATGCTTATGACAAACAAACAGAAGGGCAATCAACAAGCTGATGATGTAACTCAATAGTCACAGTTTGCTGTGACTGAAAGCAAACTGAATTATTTTAGATTTACTAGATAAAATCTACCACGTTTTTTCTTTGAAACTTTACTGGTGTGCTTGAAGTAATGACTATTAAGTCTTGAAAACTTTCCCTGTGAACTAAAAAAGGTCCAAGTGCTAGCAGCAGGATGAGAATCTAGGATTAGAATTCACAAAATCAGGAAAATGTGTTATGTCCCAACACAAAAAAAACCAAAATTCAGAAGAACTGTATGTGCCTACATACCCACACTGATTTCATCAATATTTTATTTTAGGAATTTAAACTCTATTGTTGAAAATATACTGAAGAAGAAATTCAGAAAAATATTACAGAGAAGCTGCAGACCAAATCTATTAGTTCTTCAGTACTACACTTGAGACAATACATTTTTCATCACTTCAACTACTTGTGTTTCTTGTTTCTATATATATTCCCATTTGGCCAGGAAAAAAAATAACATAAGCCAAACCAACCACAAACACTCATCCTCAAAACAAAAACAGATGGGAAAAAAAAGTAAATAACAGAGACTCAAACATATTTTTAGAGAAAAACACTGCTCCAGCTTTTTCAGAATACCACCTTTTTCTTTTCTCTTTCCAGCTACCAAGACTGATCCCACACAATGACTGAAATCAATATTCAAGGCTCAAGTAAAACTCATTCTTATTTCACATCAGTACTGTTAACTTTCACAAGCATCCAACACATCCAAGTTCTAGTATGTTGTCCATTACACTTGCCTAACACTTGAAGGTGGTGCGTTTTCCCAGTTCGATAAACCTTTTATTTGCAGAGACAAACATTCGTGTTTAGAACACAAACACACAGTTAGCATTTTCAATTACATTCAAGAAAAGCTGTTTTACCTGCCCCGTGCCCCCCAGGTGTACTTATCTTTTGCAACAATGTATATTTTTATCACACAAAAAACCGTAAAACACAAACTGGAAAAAAATCTCAGTGACCGAAGAAATGCCAGAGATAGTAATGACAAGGAAGCTGCACAAAAACTTTCAGTAAGCAGGTCCCACTTTTCACTAAGGTCCATGAAGTTGAGATTTTAAAGATGTTTTCTTCTCAATTATAGCTATTAGCTTATTGTATGCCTCACTAAAATGGGCAGTCACCACTGGAGTTCCTCGCACCCACACATGTTCTCTTTCCTTTCCCTGCATCTACCCAGCATCTGCTTTATTGCAGGAAAGATAAATAACAGTAATGAAAATAGCATTTTCTTACAACAAATTGTGTGAATCAGTTACAATTAAAAAGCATTCTTTGATCCTAATTCACTTCTACTTAGCTCAAATTTCTATAGGGCACTTTGTCCTTTGCAAACTCAGAAGTTCAAGATGCCAGTGGCTGTCCCTAATTGTTGTAGGCTAAGCAAAATCTCGAGTTAATAACCACAAAGAAAAGTCTTCCAGAGGCTAGTGAGTCCCAGGGGGATGGGATCTCAGGATATTGTAATCTGTTATTCTACTCTCTTTCCCTGTATTTCTCTATTTAACGGAGCGTACAGGGAAATCTCTCTCTCTCTCCTCTGTCTCAGGAACTACACGTGCCTTATCTTTATGGTTTGTGAGGAAGATGGCTTCCTCTTGGCCTTGGCTGGCAGCAAATTTCGAGCTACCCCACTGGGACTGTCAAGCCTGCAGTAGAAGCAGCCTGGGTTTGCGAGGGGGGTGGGGGGGAAGTGCAGTTTGGACTGCCCTTGGGCCTGCTGAGGCTGAGTGGAGTGAAGGTTTCTGGAAGGCTCTGGAAGGTTTTGGGCTGGTAGGCCCATGTGTATTCCTTTCGCCTGAACGTCTTTTGTATATAATTTTAAATAGAATTTCCATTTAAACTGCCAATCCGGTGTGGAACATTTTTTTAGTTTATTCCTTGGGAAGTGGTAAAATATCTTTTCTGTCCTTTTGTCCTGGGCAGCTCATGGCTCAAAACTAGGATACTGCTGAATTCACAACACTTAAAGCATTAATCTCTGCATTTCCCTCCAATACCAAAAGATGTTTGCGGATTCTGTAAAATTCGTGTTTAACCTGCCTCTACCAATACAACACATGTTGAATGATTTGCTTGCAGCAAAGGCAAATTCATACATTTTGCCATTTTAAGTGACCTAAGTTAATATTTTGAATTTTTTAATTTTCTTAAAAGTTTTGCTCTGTAACTTCAGATCTTCCACCAGTTCTGCCTTCTATGTGCCTGCTGTAGAGTACCACATTTTGCCTAAAGAATAATATTTTTAAACCAAAGTAACATTACAGAAATAGATATTTCTGTGGTTCTCTATGGTGAACCAGTTTAGGAAATGGGATAGCTGTGACGAGTTTTTGGTAGCCCACATAACAGCTGGAGTCTCCTGTGGGCAGCTGTTTTTGTGCCCAAAGAGATAGTAGTACCGCAGCCCAGCCAAGAAGCATGCACTGTGAACACACGCGCACAGAATCACCCAGAATGGCAGTGTGGAAGAGTCCAAACTTTCTAGGTATTAGTGTAGTTTAAATGAGATGGCCCAGCACCCTGTCAAGCTAAGTCTTACAATTGTCCAATGTAGGGGAACCCTGTGGGAGATTATTCCAGCACCTAACTGTTCTCATGGTGACATATTTTCCTCAGAATTCCAATTGCAATCTCCGCAGGAGTAACTTGTACCATCGCCCCTTGTTCTTTTCATGTGACTCCTTGTAAAAAGGAGAGTCTCCATCCTCTTGGTATCCACTATTTATGTACTAGCACATGGTAATAAGGTCTCCCCTAAACCTTCTCTCAAGGCTGAACAAAACCAGTTTTCTCAGCCCTTCCTTATACGACGGATCTTCATGGCTTCTGACCATTCTCGTGGCCCTTCTCTGGACAGTTTCATAGAATCATAGAAGCAAATAGGTTGGAAGAGACCTCCAAGATCATGCAGTCCCTATCCAATCAACAAGACCATGGCACTAAGTGCCTCATCCAGTCTTCTCTTGAACATCTCCAGGGACGGTGACTCCATCACCTCCCTGGGCAGCACATTCCAATGGGCAATCACTCCCTCTGTGAACAACTTCCCCCTAATATCCAGCCTAGACCTGCCCTGGCACAACTTGAGACTGTGTCCCCTCATTCTGCTGCTGGCTGCCTGGGAGAAGAGACCAACCACCACCTGCCTACAACTTCCCTTCAGGTAGTTGTAGACAGCAATGAAGTCACCCCTGAGCCTCCTCTTCTCCAGGCTGAACAACGCCAGCTCCCTCAGTCTCTCTCCTCATAGGGCTTGTGTTCCAGGCCCCTCACCAGGTTTGTCACCCTTTCCAGCCTGTCCACATCTTTTTTGTATAGTGTAGACTGAAACTGCAGGTAGTACTTGACATGTGGTCTGATAAGTACTGAGTGGTATAGTGAATTTGATATCTCCACTGGTGATGCCCCTGTTGATACAACCCAGCATCCTGCTGCCTTTGTCACTGTAACCCATCATCTTCTGTTATAACCTGCTGCAGTCTTCCAGCCAGTCAAAAGGCCTTAAGCACATGTAGTACTAAGGAAAGACAGCATCAATAAAGAATTTGCTTGCTTTCTTAAGAAATTCCTCCTCACTGTCCGCTGTACTTGTGTATAGGGAAATGAAATCACCTGCTCTATCACTGCAAAAAAAACCCAAACAAACTCAAAAAGCTTTCTTTGAGGATTCCTGATTCCTTAACCAATATATGGTATAGTCATAAAGTACCAGTGTGTTGGTTTAATGGAGATTGCCAGACAGGATTTCAGATCAAAATGTGGAATATCATAATGGCCATGATTTCTGAAGCTAGTACACAGATTCACTGTCTGTTGTCACACACAATGAAAGTACTTGTTTTGCCTTTAAGAAGCACAATACAGTGCATAAATGAAGGTTAGTCTTTGTGATAGAAAGAGGTATGCATATCTAGTGGGATTTCAATCACTTAAGAGATACATACCTAGCTATCAGGATGCTATCAACAGTTTAGTACTGTATAAAGGAGGAAGCAGGCATCAAAATGAGTAAGCTGCTCTAATTGTATGTAAACATTTCCACTAAGTCTCATCCTAAAACATTTTCTGTGGCAAGTTGCTGCAGTGTACAGCATTCTCACAGTGGGATAGATATGAGCATGAAGAAAAGCCAAATAGGCAATGGTTTTACAGACATGTGGAAGCAGACAGCTGCTATCTGACAAGAGACAGAAGCAAATAAAGCAAGAGTGGGTTACTTATGCTCTTGAAAATGAGAGAGAGTTAGTTTTAGAACAGAAAAGGCAGAAAGTAATTTGAAGAAATGGAATTTTTTTGTAATTAATCTAGTAATTTAAAATGAACCACTGACATGAATTAAGTGAGTCTGCAGCTTAGGGTGAACCTCTGAAACAGCACAGATATGTGGTTTTTCTTGTTACAAAAGGCCTATGAGTATGTAAGCTTTCATGACACTAAGAGGAAAAGCAGGTGACTAGCAATAAGGAGATACTGTTCCTAATCAAAGTTAAATGCAGAAAATGCCAAAGCACTGTACATTATATTACAGTATCTACTACATTCTTAGCCCACATCTATGGAAACTATTTTCAGAGCACACACGAGGCAAGTAATGAATATAGTTTATAAATAACCTTACACCTGCTACTTAATTTATCTACAAAGTGACACTAATTATCTTGAAGACAGTCAAGTTTGTTGGCAACTGCCTTGAGAAGAGTTATAAAAAGCCTATGTCCACAAACCCCTAGATATAGGTTTTTTAATCTATCTGCACACCCCTTACACAAAACCTCTGTGAGGGAGACATTGGGAGAATGTTTTGCTAACGTCAAAAGAATACAGTAATTTACACTTTAAGCAGCTGAGGGAGACAAAAAAAGTTTTACTGTTTGAATTCTTAAACATGGCAAACACAAAGGTCAACTGCCATTACTAGGAAGGAAAACATAATATTATGTCAAACCCTGAAAAAGCCCCCAGAAAGCGTATCAATGAACTGGAAAATCCTGCAGAGCTAAAAAGCTAAACAAATCAAAAAGTCAATAAATCAATGAAAAAATACTTTACATTTGCATCTGCTTTTGGAAACTGTCTCCTTTCTAGTTTAACGCAGGGCTAAGCAGGGCAGTAAGTATGTATTTTTGTTAACTACAATTCAATTTCAAGAACCAGAAACACTCGACGATGCCCAAAAAAAATCTGCCCTTCACTGCATCATGAGGAATCAGTTTACATATACACATGCACACAGATAAACATTAACATTATCTGTTTCAAGAAAAAGCTTTTACTAAACCTTCATAAATCTGTGCTTGTAGTTACAAATATGATAACAAACCGTATTTTTGTTTTCAATAAAAACAAAAGTTTTTCTCTTTGAGTGTAAATCATGCATGAAAGGAGGACAATTTTTTTTAAACTGCATATGCTTCACATGCTGCTTCAAATGGCAAAGCTTTGCGTGCCTGGCTCAGTGCCAGTTGACAGCTCAGCTGGATATCAATGCACATTCTGCCCCCCCTTGCAGTGTGTCACTTCTGAATTGTTTCCGCAGTAGAAAGTTTATTCAACCTCTCTCTCAAATTCAGTGGACCGACCATCATTCTGCTATTTAATCATAGCAGAACAGATTATTTTTCTGACAGCACTAAAGCCAGATAGCAATTCCTAATGAACAGCTTGATACAAGTGGAATTTCAACTGGTTTAGCCTCAATTAATTCTGCTGTCAAAACAAATGACTGCTTTTAGTGTTTAGATGTCACGCTGCATCACAAAGGTCAATTTTGTATGTATACAATCATACAAGCAATCTTTCTCTTGCTATCATCCGATCCTGTGACATGTTTATATAAAAAATAACCCCTCCCCCCGCAAACCCCCACACCACAAAACCCTAAAAAACTCCAAACAAAACAAAACTTTAAAAAAAATTAAAATAAAAAAATCATGCTTTCAAATTTAAAAGCCAAGAAGCCAAAATGTATTTTCTCAATATTACTATTTCTAACACTAACTTCTTGGGTTTACTGCTTGTCCAAAAAGCAGAAGTGATTTTTTAATACAACATTAAGGAGAATTTTTTCCCCCCAGGAAAGTACTTCTTATGCTAGATTTAAAAACAAACAAACAAAACCCCCAACCAAATTCAAACATATCTTATTTGTAGGAATGCAGATTAAAGAGGAATGGCTGTTACCATCTTTGAGGTAAATATTTGTGATAATGTTTATCACGCAGAACCAGACTGCTGCAAGCAAACATTAGTTTGTGGATTTGATCAGCAATACCTGTGGCAAAAAGACAGTAGCAGGAAGAAGACGACAACTGGCCTTTTAATATGCCAGTCTGAAAGAAAACACTGAAATAATACTGCTAAAACTGTATCTTTTAATCTAGTTCTACAAATACAGAGTTCCACCACAATAACCACTGAATTACTGATTAATTTTTCTTACATCCTGAAGGTTATATATTGGCCTGCCTGATATGTAGTCTCTAGAGATGCTTCTGATTTGACTGAATCCTTCTTCAAAACCAAACAAAAATCATGTTGAAAAAGAGAACAATGGCATAGTGATAGTACTCCTTTTGAAACATTAAAAAGGTGACAGTGGCAGCATAATTAACTACAATTACCAGTAGTAACATATGTAGCACTTCAAGGAAATTAAGTTGTTTGGTTTGCTGTTTTTGATTGGTTGGCTGGTTTTGTGTATGGTTTTGTTTTGTGTTTTTTTTTTTTTTTAATAGATGAAGAAATTAACATACCAGGAGAGCATCTACTAAACAAGCAATCAATTCTAACCCCAATTCTGTTACTAGATTTCCAGCCCTGCAGCCAGTTCACCAGATCAAAGGAAACATTATTCATCTCATGCTCTTTTGATACTGTCGGTATAAGCTCTGTGAATACAGCAAGTACACTACTCTCAAGGACAGTATTTCCATGTGGATTACAGAGCAAAAAGGAAGTATACAAGGATCATAACGTGAGTATCTTTAAAGTAATTATTAGGAATTCAGGTGTTTATCAGCAACAAGGAGAGGTAGGATTTTCTTTCCCTCTAAACTAAAAAGAGAAAATAGTTTTTCCTGCTCAGATATCAGAAGAATTTTCTGTAAGAGACATTATATACACATGCAAGGCAACATTTCAAGTTAGGAGATCCAACCAACCTGCAACACCAGGATTTGACAACAAACAGCAGAAGTTGCATCTGCAGTTTATGAAAGCATGAGGTGTGCAGTAAAATTAATGCCAGCTAAGACACCAATCTGCATAACATCACATTCCCCAAGTCCAGTTCTCCACACCATTCCCAACCCTTTTCTCATCCTTTTCTATTCTTCTACTGCTTTAAACTTCAACTACACCCCAAAGTTCCTCTCTGGCTGCATGACCAACAGGCTGTGAGGTGTGGCTGGTTTTAACCATCCACAGGCTGAGTGGCTGGCCAACATACACACACATACACACACTCAGTTGTGTCCCAACTCTCCAAAGGAATAACTTGCGTCAATACAACTTTCTTTCCCTTACATGACATGACTAGTTTAGGCTCTCCTATTCTTACCAACACCTAATATTTATGGTCTTTGAAAATGCTACTTTTCTGTCATACTGGGTTGAAAGAAGCAAAGTCTTGTGAAAGCCATACAAGTGCAGGGAAAAATATTAAGATGCAGCAGAACTACATAAGCCTAGTCTACAAATACTGGTAATAACTGGCTTTGCCTGACCACATGATGCATGATTCACCTACTGAAGGCAAACCATGCAAGTACACAACAATGAAAGAAAAGTCAGCTAAGATTTTAGAATATTAGGCATTGCAAATATTTTTAAATTTTGACCTTATCTTTAATGATTGCTTCAAAGAGTGACATCTTTGTAACAGTCACAAACTATAAACCAAGAGCTACAGTTTCACACTGAAATTCTGAACTTAAATGCATTAAATCTTGAGGTTAATATGTTTAACGGGACTCAGTTCCTGAAAAGGTTAATATGTTTTCTAGCATCCAGAATTTTTCAGACAGAAAAATCTACTTCCAGATAGAAAAAAATCCTTTCCACAGGAACATCTTTCTGCTTTAATAGTGCTCTGAAAGTGTCATCCTATTTACACGCAGAGAAAATTAATTCTGTGGGGCAAAAGAAAAGCATATGCATTTAATGTCTTCACCAAACTGCAAAATGGGAAGCATTAATTAGGGTATGAAAGTTTCCACACATGCGCCATCAATAAGCGAAGAAAGTCAATGTGGAATTTTTCCTGGAGTACTTCTGCAGCTTATAGCTGTGCGGGCATGTGAGGTTTATCTCAGACAGCTGTTTGAGGGTGCCATGGAGGTTTGTCTCAAACAGACAGCTTCTCTGCTCTGTGTTCTTTGTATTCAAGCGACCGTGACAGTCTGCTCTTGGAGCAGCCTGCACAAGCACAGGCAAAGCAGTGGTCACCTGGAGTACTGGTGTGCTCACCATCCTGTGATCACCCTAATGCTATGTGCAGGCATCCCACAAGAATGCCTCAGCCAATACAGTATCCTCATGTGTCTGTGCCATCACATGAGCAATGTATGATTCACCTTGCTATGGGAACACCTCTATCAACCACCCTCTCTGGGCAGAGAATGAAAGGAAATTAGCAACAAAAGGCAGCACCACGAACTGTTTGCATGGACCCACCACCAGCACATCCAGCCCATGGAACATCACTGGAACTCTGAGCAGAGATACTATCTATCCTCTTGCCTCTTAGTCTTATCTCACTTCTCTCTCTGGCAGGTACTAGGTAATCACCCTTCAGAGCAACTATAAAATCAAAGATTTGCACAAACATACAGTTGATAAATCTACCATCATTCTGGCCACTTTGGTGTCAGTTTGCCCAGCCTCATTTCTTGGGTATGCCTAGAAGAACCTCCCATGAACCCTTCCTCTGGGGTTGGGTCTTGACAAGGGGAGAAAGCTGAAATCACAGGAATAATATTAAGAGACATATTATTAAGGATTACCACCACAAAGTCATCCTTTCAAAGAGCTACTTGGAGCCTAAAACAGAAGAAGTTTAACATTGAAATATGTCACAGCATTTAAAGTCACAAAATACACGTTATCTGTAATAGTATCCAAGTCAGTGATTGCAAAGATGTGACAAGACCCTGCCTGTTCTTTCTTAACTAGATTATCAGAAGTGATACAAAACTACACAATCCTCTGAAACTCTGTGCAGCTGTGACAGTTAAATGGTGTGGGACTCTCTGAAACTAAAATCCCAAAGCTTAGGAAGAAGTTTAATGGTAATAACAGCATTTCTGACATTGTTTTTCTAGATAGCACGGACACACAAGGTTAAGTACAAGTCAATTGAGAAATTATTTTAAAATGCCAAATATTTTAAAATATTTTAAAATTATTTTAAAATTTGTGTTCAAGAAAGTATATGACATACAGAACTAGATGACCAGACAAAGAATTCAATGCAGAAACTGCCCAGTAGTAGTTTGGCCTGGTATAACCATGGAATCATAGAATGTTAGGGGTTGGAAAGGACCTCCAAAGATCATAAAGTCCAACTCCAGGATCACCTAAGGCAGGCCACACAGGAACACATCCAGGTTGTCTTTGCCTTTGTTTCCATAGGAGACTCCACAACTTACCTGGGCACTTGTTCCAGTGCTCCATCACCCTCACAGAAAAGAAGTTTCTCCTCATGTTGAGGTGGGACCTCCTGTTTCCTAGCTTATATCCATTATTCCTTGTCCTATGACTGGATGACACTGAAGAGACCCTGTCCTCTTCTTCTTGACACCCACCCCTCAAACATTTACAGACATTAATAAGATCCCCTCCCGGCCTTCTCTTCTCCAGACTGAACAGTCCTAGTTCTCTCAGTCTTTCTTCAGACGACAGTGCTGCAATCATCCTCATAGCTCTTCACTGGGCCCTCTCCAGTAGATCCCAAAACTGGATACAGCACACCAGGTGTGTTCTCACCAGGGCAGAATAGAGGGGGAGGAGATCCTCCCTGGACCCACCAGTCACAGTTTTACTAATGCACTCCAAGATACCATTAGCCTTCTTGGCCGCAAAGGCATACTGCTGTCCCATAGATAACTCACTGTCCACTAGGACTTCAAGATCTTTTTCTTTGGAGATGCTTTCCACAGCACGACACCCAATCTACACTGGTGCCTGGTGTTACTGCTTCCCAGGTGCAGGACTCTACACTTGTCTTTATTAAACTTCATGAGGTTCACCTCCGCCCAGCTCTCCAGCCTGTCCAGAACTTGTTGGACAGCAGCACAACCTTCAGGTGCGTCAGCCATCCCTCCCGGTTTTGTATCATCAGCAAATTTGCTGAGGGTACACACCATTGCCTCATCCAGGTCCTTAATGAAGATATGGAACAAAAACTGGATCCAGTACGGATCCCTGGGGTACACCACTGGCCACAGGCCTCCAACTTGACTCTGTAACACTGGTCCCAACCCTCTGAACTCTGTTGTGGAGCCAGTTTTCAATCCACCTCACAGTCCAATCATTTTTTCCCACTTTTTTTGAGTTTTCTTATGAGGATGTTATAGCAGACTGTGTTAAATGCCTTACTGAAGACAAGGTGTATGACAACCACTGCTCTCCATCTACCCATTTGGTCATGATTTTGTAGAAGGCTATCAGATGTACTGTTGCACTGCAGCATTAATACCAATATCATTATGAGTTAATTAGAACTGGGACTCTATGCAACTCAACTTAGTGGCCACTGATTCTAGACTGCTGTCTGCACAGTTTAGGATTTCTTTCAATTTCATTGGAAAGGTAGTCAGTTAATTAAGATGGTTTTGAGTTTAAGTCCAGCCTTAGCTTCTCATGTTTGTTTCCCTAGTTTGAAACCAGTTTTCCTAAAAAAGCTTGTTACAAAACAGACTCAAGGAATTGCCCTTCTCTAACACTGGAGTCTACTAAGAATGAACAAGTGCAGAAGCTACTAATAGGTTTCCAAATCTTTCCATATTTCAGAAAATTCCATTTAAGTTTTCTGATAGAATAAAACAAAACAAAACCAAAACCCATAAATAAAGTTACTCTAATTTTGCCAAGTACACTTCTGTGACAATTTCATGTTTGAAAAGGAAATTTAATGGCCTACTTAATTCTGTCCAAAGAAGATTTCCTACCTTACAAGAAAAGTCTATCTCCAAACCTTTCCCTCTACATTAATCCCATATAAGGTTATGCTACTTTATGTAGCTTATTTACTTTATGAGCATAATGCATCTCAGCTTGTTATTTCTGTTCACAGGTGTTTAAAAGCTCTTCAACAGTTGTTTGGTTTTTAATTATCACAGTAGCACCTATCTAGAACACTACTGCATTTCCTGCTCACTATCATCTAATATCTTTTTCCCACTTAAATTACTCCTGCAGTCCCCCAAAATTATATGCCTCAGGCTGCAACTGGTTTTGTTTGTTTAGCAATAAAATGCAAGAGGACCCAACAGTACTTCATCTTACTGAGTTTAACATCATTCAAAACCCAGCTGTCACACTGTTATATCTAAAGATGTTGTCTAACATGTTTTCATCAATGCTCCTAGTCTTCTGCTTGCTTTAAGAGATTTTTTTGAACAAAACCTATAGCGTTAATTAATTCTGCAGACCATTAAAATTAATAAATCACAATCTAAAACAGATTTGCAACTTACATATATATAATTATTAGAAATATATGCTGGAAGGTAAGACTTCCTAAAGTCCACATCAGTTCTGGCAGGTTTGAGTTTATGAAGGGACCCAATTTTGGTAGACAAAATAAAACAGACATCTAGGACAGGAATTAAGACACGTTTGTTAGTGTTACTACTTGAGATTTCAACTCCTCATAGAAAAAAAAGCTCAGTATGATCCCTATATACATTTTTACCTGCCGCAGGCCCAGCTTTCCATAAAAATCCTCACATGTATGCTCAATTTCTTGCAATAACTTCTGAAATACACCTATGATCTGCCTTCCTTTATAAAAAATACTTTTCTGAATTATTTGGATACTGTCGATGAACTAAATTCAGTCCTCTGTCAGTGTTCTGTGTAGAATTATGAGTTTGGTACAGACTCTGAGAAACTGTGACAATTCAGGCTATTTATGCACTTCATCACAAATACTGGCAGCATTAAAATATTCACAACATTTTCAGAAAATAAAAAAAAATTTATAAGAACATAAATACTTGTTTTGTTACACTTCCTTGTGGAAAAGAGTCTCAAAGACGTCATGCAGAGCTGCTAAAAAAATTAGTATTAACCATTCTCAGTGTTTATTTCCATCTACTTTGTTGCTGTTTAATGTCCTTGAAGACCATTTTCTTAAGTGTTAGAAGCTATTATGTTATCAAACAAACCCACGGAAAAAATAAATGCCACACCCAGCACTGTTCCAAGTCTTTCTCTCAAAGCAGAGTTCATTATTCACACACATAAAAACTCAGTAGCTCTCATCAAAGCAAGTGTCCTTGTTCTGTGGCCCTTGTTTTGCCCCACAATCTCTGGGAAAGGACTAGCTTGCTTCTAACACTCTTGTGTAATAATAAAATTAACATGGAGTGAGCACAACTGCACATTTATGTTATTTGCTATACTTGGTATACTAACAGGGACGCTTTTGCATTCACTTTGGAAATACACAGATAAGGTATAGTATACTCCGTAGGCATTTAGGACTAAAATGCCCATATAAGCAAGTAGAAAAGACTTGTTAGTATGTCATGAACTCCCACCAAATTTTGCACTACCCCCCCTTGCCAACCAACGGACAGCCACCTAAAACATTCTAATCAAATAATCAGTAATTCAGTGGAGATCAATGAATCAGAAATAAGTTGTATTAAAGCCTAGGCAAAATTTGTTTAAGTGTTTACTAAATTAAAGCTTTAATGCTTTATGATTCTGGAAACAGTCAATGCTGGCAGCATTACCAAACTTGTCAGGAATACAGATTAAACTGATTTGCTTACTATTTAAATAGTAAACATTATGGTTCATCAACAGTTTTGCAGCCCATGAAAACTCCACATTGCTTTCAGCAGACATGTCATACCTAAATGAACCATTATTTTTTAAGGGTTAAAATACAAAACGTGTCAGTTCTCCAGCTACAGAGCTCAAAACTGTGTTTCCTCAGAGCAGACAAGAATCACCAGGAACATTGACAAGAATGCCAGGATTTTTTTTCCTGATACGCGCTATCTTGTGAGGCACTGGAGATCTCTACATTGTATCTGTTCTAAGTCATTGATAAGTTTCTCAACTCTACATTATTTCACAGCCTTCTCAGAAAGAATTTCAAAATTATGGGAAAAAAAATTCAATTATGAATTAACATCTCTATTTGACATGCACAAATTTAAACTTTCCCATCAGTGGAGTTACCAGGACCCTTGAGACAATTTGTTTGCATGGGCAAATAAAGCAAAATTGATTTCAGCAGATCCAAAAAGGCAGCAGACCACATATTAATTTAAACTAGCATTAGTATCAATTACTGAAGAAATTGCCAATTTTTGGATTTGGTAGAAGAAGCAACTGGTATGTGACTACTCCTCTTTGACAGAGCTCTGCCTGTGTTGCAGTTGCACATCACGTTCTGGCTTATCCAGACTATGAAATAAGGATCAAGCTAGCACAGAACTAATGCTTTCACTTTCATTATACTTAAAAGATGACCCAGCACCTCTCTCACACTGAACAATGGCAGAGCATATGTAATAATTACCACCTGCAGATTAAAGGGCTAAGGAGTTATGGATCATGGATTTCCATTTTTGTCCCTATTACAATAAAAAACTACTTCCTCTTTATTGTTTAATGAAAAAAAGCAAATATAGGAGAAACAGCTTAACACATTATCAGCAGCTGCTAACAATAGCACCAGAATGGATTAATGAAAACTGATCATCTAGATTTATCCTTTGTTCCTGTTTTGTTTAGAAAATGCAGCACAGCTCAATCTTCTCACTTAGTCTGCAAGGTACCTTCACAGGTAAACTGTGCATTAGGCAAGAATTAATAAAGAGACATATGCACACAATTAGTTCCCCACAGATGAGAATGCAGTAATTTAGTAGCTAAAAATTAAAAATCATTCATGACCAATTACAGTTATGTAAGCACTCACTAACCTCATCAAACACATTAGTTACTATCCTGCCAATTCAGACATTAAGTCCTAGGAAAAAAAACAAAGCAGTTTCTATTTCATGCACCAACAACTTTTCACCCAGGAACAACCCAAACTTTTAACAGATAGCAAAATAACTTCTTTATTAAGCACATACTTTTGGTAGAAGCAAGCAAACGTTTTCTGCCATGCAATAAATGCATTTTCCAGGAAACAGCCTATCACAAACAGAGAACTGATTCATCAAAAGCACCCACAAGTTTCAACCAGCACTGCAGGACCATGTGAGTGACAACAGCATCTTCCAAATGATGGAATCAAGCCTGCTGTTAAACCCGAAAGCAGGAACATATAGCAGAATCATAGAACAGTTTGAGTTGGAAGGGATCTCTGAAGGTGATGTAGTCCAATCTCTGCAATAAACAGGGACATCTTCAACTGGGTCAGGTTGCTCAGAGCTCCATCCAGCCTGACCTTGAATGTCTCCAGGAACAGGGCAACCACAACTTGTCTGGACAACCTGTGCCAGTTTCACCACCTTTACTGTGAAAAATTTCTTCCTTCCATCTAGTCTGAATCTACCTTCTTTCAGTTTAAAACCCTTACTCATTGTTTTACCACTACAAGCTCCATGTTCTTGTCCCCATCTTTTTTGCAAGCACTTTTTAAATATTGAAAGGCCACACTAAGATCTCTTGTCTAGGCTAAATAACCCCAACTCCATCTGTCTCTGCTTGTAGAAGGGGTGTTCTAGCCCTCTGATCATTTTTGTGACCCTTCCTGTACTGAGGACTCGAGAGCTGAACACAGTACTCTGCGTGGGGTCCCACCAGAACAGAGTAGAGGAGGAAGAATTAACTCCCTTGACTTGCTGGCCACACATCTCTTGATGCAACCCAGGATACAGCTGGCTTTCTAGGTTGTGAATGCACTTTGCTGCCTAATGTAACTTTTCACCCACTGGTATCCCCAAGACATTCTCTGAAGGGGTGCTCTCAATCACTTCATCCCTCGGTCTTTAATGATGCCAGGGGGTGTCTCAACCCAAGATGCAAGACTTTGCACCTGGCCTTGTTGAACCTCCTGAGGGTCAGTCACATGGTCCCACTTCACGAGCTTGTTCAGGTCACGTTGCATGTTAGAAATGGTTCAGAGAACACATCAAATTCTGACCTAAAACCTTACTTGTTATTGCTGGTCCTGCCAGCTCTTCTCCTGATTGTCAATGTTTTACAAGAAGTAAATGTTTCTTCAGTTTAAATTTAAAAGATTTGCAACTGGAAGTTTGAGGATTTTTTTGTTTGTTTGTTTTGTTTTACACTGAATGGAAGCGAGAAAGCAAACAATGAATACAATTTCTTCAAATATTGCATTACTAAAGATTGTAAACTAATTTCAAATTTAAAAAAATTAAAAGTAAATTCAGTAAGAAGTAGCTGATAAAGCTAACTAGGTAAGTTATTTAGGTAGCAGTTAAATAAGAGTCATATTCTGTAAGTGATGTTAAAACACCTTGGAAAGCATTACTGATTGAAAGAACTACTATTTGTTCTAAGAAACACAGTGTAAAACCCTAGAAACCCCCGTGGATTATAACTTCGGGCGACAGAAAACAGCCACCAGAGGGAGCCCACTTAAACTGGTACAGAGAACACGGCTGTACAAAGAGAAATTCCAGACATGCAGATGAAAGTTTGAGAAAATTGCCTAGGATTAGAAAACTTTAATACAAACTCTTGCCGTAAGACAGCCTTCCTCAGTATATTTCAGATTCATTCTTGTTTTTACAGATAAAAGAAGCGAATTTTGCTATGAAGAACTGTAACGAAGGCTAAAATACACTGAAATAAATTTAAATACTTTGTAATTCATCACTTTTTTAGTTTACTTTGTCCTCCAAAATCAGTATTTCAAAAAGCAGCCCACCATCTAACTTAGCATACTAGCCCACAAACAATATAGAAGGGAGAAGGCCTACATAGTCTGGGGAATTTAAAAGTAGTTCCTTCAAACGATGTAGTTCTGTAATCCCAAGCAACAGTGACATAAAGCATTTTTTCTACATTTGTTCTGTAGAAACAAGTCAGTATTGTTTTAACATTTTTAATTTATCTGAGCAGCTATCTCCTTCTCCATCTAATTAATAAACACATCACACAGGGAAAGACAGACAAAATTTGCTCCGTGGCTTAAAACACCTTTCTGGTAAGAATAGTTCTCAAATGCAGAAAACTATTTTTTTAATCACCGAAGATCAGTCCTTACCACACTGGAAGCTTACATATAATTCTTAGAAGGCTAACACCTCACTTGGCCTTCCAGATCTTTGTAATTGTTAAAGCTGTATGATTCTAAGCTAATAAATGAATATAACAGAAGCAGAACCTTAACTAACATCAACAGCAGTACCGACAGTCTGTCTTTTAATGTCAGACTAGGAAAGTCGTACAGAGCACACCCAAATGAGCAGTACTGTCTGATAGTGCTACTCAGTTTGCTGCTTAGTAAAGAAACAATCTATATAAAACATATAAAAATAGCTAATTTTGTAAGCTAACCAAATAAACTGATGCAACTGTTCCAACAGTTAATAAGCAGTTTTGTAGACTGCTCTAAATATACTCATACATTCACATTAAATAAATACTTTTACAGTATTTTTTTATATTATGCAGAAAGAGAGAGATGTCATACAGTTTGTGCAAGGAACTTAAGTATCTTCACGTATTTCACTGATGTAACGTGGAACAGTATAATTCAAAAGCTTGCTGTAAGGTCTATGTAGAGGGACTCAGCTACAAATTGCCATGCTTTATGAAGATGAATATTACATGTACATAATAAATTGTATGTTATCAATTTCTGTGAATTATTTGATATCAAATCTAGAGAATTCTAAGAAATTTATATTTTTAATGTACTTACAATTTAACACAGTAACAGACAGGGGTTTGACCTTTTATTAGTAGTGGAGATCTAGTTCTAAAATTACCATTTCCTACTCTGTTATTTTTAATCTCTTACCAGGTCTTTCCTTGCCAGTTCCTTTTGACTCAGCAAATTTCTGTATTAAACTCTCAACTGTAGTATTTGTCATGTTATTAATAAACTCTTCATGCACCTTCAAAAAGAAAAACAGAAAACAAACACACCACACACACACACAAAAAAGGAATTTTAAAACCAGTATTTGAAATTAAATTACAAAGTAGTGTTCTCTAGAGTTAAGGTTCAAAAATATTTCCCTCTAAAACATAATGCAGAGCTTCCAGAAATCAACAGGCATTTTATCAAGGAAATTCCTCTTTTGCTTTATTTACAACTGTGTGCAAATTACAGATACAAATTAGGCATGAAAATACAGTTTGATGACAAGTCTAGGATTTATACCCATTTTTTCTATCTAAATGACTTGTGCATATATAATTTTCTGAATGTCAGCAACGTGTACCACTACAAAGTCAGGAAGACAGGCAGTCCCTTAAGCCAGCAGCAGTTAAGGGTGTGAACTGTTACTACTGTGTTATCACAGTTTCCACCTGCTTGAGTAAAAGCATTACCGTTGTAATGTTTTCAGTCTGACAAAGAAACAAACGTATGTTGTTGTTAAAAAGTTTTTCCAACAACGTGGTGTGTATAAAAAAAATAGCATAACCCTCGCAAAAAAAAAATAGCATGACCCTTGTGGAAAGAAAAAACAAAACAAAACACAAAAAGCCAACAACAACTGACAAAAATAGTGATTAAGTGTATGCAAATAAAACTACACTTCAAAACACTCAAAAAATTAAGGAATACTTATAAAGATAATTAATTAAACCAACTGAAATCTAAGGAAAAGATGTTATAGTTTCTGTTACTGAAGATCTTCTGCTCAAACTCCAAGGTGTATAAAAAATTTGGAAACTGTAATTGCAAGTTTTAGTCAAAAAAGAACAGCTATCCTGCTTATGTGTGAAGTAAGTGCTGATTTAATACCTAGGAAACAGAACTTCGAAGTACACTAAAAATTGTTTGAATTGTCAAAATATTTTGCTCTTACAGTAAAATTTATTCACATTTTGTAAATTTAGATTGAGCTTATAAATGCAGCAGGAAGCCACAAACATTCGAGCTTATGTTAATTCCTTATAACTTAAAATATGTGATCTCATAATTACAACAAGCCAAGTAAAAAAATATTCTATTTAAAAGTGAAGAAAAGTATGTAACAGAATGCACAGAACAAGAAATAAGGTAATACAAAAGTTACCTCTCCTATTTGTAAATGAGTTTCTTTTATGGTATTTGACAATGACTCTATAATTTCTTTCATACGAAGAAGGTGTGTTTCTTCAATGTCTTGAAATTTCTGTAAACCAAGACAGTCAATTAGTCATAACAAAAATATTTCTTGGAATATTTACTACTTAAATTTTAATAATACACTAAATGGAAAAACCCACCCAACTGTTGTTTTTTTCAGATCTTGATAATGGTGATTACAATACTTTAGAAAGGAAGACACAGAATTTACAGAGTTATAAAACAATGTACTTTAAAATACTGTATCATTTTAGCACCCTTATCCATTATTTTTACTTACTCCTTGAACTTCAATCTACCTTGATTTTGCAAAAATCTGACCTATTTCTAGCAAAAAAAAATAGCATTAGAGGGTGTTTATAAAATAAGCATGTTCTCTATTACTGGAAAACCTCATTTTCTTTTCATTAAAACCCAGAAATCTTATTTCTAGATTGGTTTAGCACTTCCTTCTAAGCACTCTTTCCTCCTGCTCACAATATACACAGGCCTTCTCTTTTCCTAGTTAAATCTGCAGCAGTTGCTTTTTAAATGCTTTTTTAAATGATTAATTTGTTTGATCTTCAAACTCATGGTAAGTAATCTTTACGGTTGATTCCATTTTAGTTAGACTTCCAGCTGACAGCCATTTTAAAATCACTTGCAATGTTTCAAATGACCCCTTCACAAAGCCAAAGGGAACTAAAAATGTCTTCATCCTCCTCAACAGTCAACCATAATTGTCTTGAAATCTTTGTTTACTCCTGCTATTTCCTCCTATCTCTCTTCCTATTTCTGTAACTGCACATTCGAGTGTGTACAAATGTCAGAGTACCATTTAATCCTCTCCAGGTTCTCCAAAACCATCTCTTCACATCTTACATCTCCTGCTACTCTGCTACACAACTCCATGCAGACCAGTCAAATATCTCGAATTCCTAAACTCTCCATCTTTTTTTTTTTCGCATACCTACATATGTCTCTAGCCACTGATCAAGCAGATTTTTTTTCTCCCCAGCAGCCTTCCCCTGAACTAAAGACAATATAGTCATCCTCTGTAGCCTCCTCCATAAAGTTACTTGTTTAACTATTGCCTTGTTACATAAATTATACTATTTTGCTTTCAAAGCTATTTATGGTCTAACCCTGTAGTATCTGCTATCAGTCAGTATTGGGGTGTCAACATATGAACGCAATATATTCTTCAATGTCTGATTCCACAACCTAATTATAATCAAAATACAAAGTCAGCTTTTGAGCTTATGCCAATGATGCTTCCACCAGGTTTGGTCTGGGCTCTCCACAAAATCTGCAAAACAGAGATACCACTCTCCTTTAAACCCTTCTATTTAATGAATATCAAAACAACTGGCCATCTAGATTTTTTTTTTTTGTCAGTAGGAAGGTCACTCTTCCCAGTTGTTTCCTTCTTTCTTGTTTATTGTTTTATAATAACTAAGATTTAAAGCCTTTAAAGTTGAGCCATCCTAGCTTTTTACAGCACATAACACATAGAGGTTCTGATCAAAGAATAAAGCTCTGTACTTTATTACAACCACATAATTCGTAACACAGGCATAATCATTAACCAAATTGTTTACTTTCACTGTTGAAAAGTAGGTCCACTTAAAAAAGATGTACTCAAATGAGTCGGTAATGTTAATAACCCAACAAATGCAAGCCATTTCAGAGTACATTAAGCTACAATACAAAAGAAAAATCATCACTGGCAGGATCTTAAACTGTCCAACTCAGTATACGCATTGAGTCATGCTTACTTGAATTTTTTATAAACATGTATATTTTCCTTTAAGTTTTACACCATTTAAAAAAAAATAATTACTACACATTCTTGAACTTTATTTCAAGTTAACAGCATCCAAATTCAACTCTACTCAGTTCTGGATAAGACATAAAAATTTCAAAGAACATTTTAGCACTTTCAACTATTTCACATATTCCAAAAAAAATGACTATGCTATGTGACCTTTAAAAAAGTTTCTAGCAAGGTAGAAATTCTGGCAAATAAGATATGGTGTTTTCTGAGCATCTATGCAGTAATTGCATAATACAATTATAGCTTTACTCAAAAAACCCCAAAATAATCTTTCAACAGGAGGAATTTCTGTCAAATTCTAAACAGTGAACCATAATACTCCTACTTCTTCAATCACAACAAAACCTTCCATATTTATAAGAGCAAAAACCAGAACTTGAAATTTGAGATTAGGAAGACGGTATGTTTCAAAATTCAGTCTCTCAAAATAATGTATCATGAACCCCTTCAGTTTAATAACTGCAGGTAAGATAGGAAATGAGAAGACTCAGAGAGGTTACAGTCTGAACTCCAAGCCCCATGATGCTTTGCTCCAGCCAGCATATTTGTAATAAAGCTGGCATGACATTAGCATGGTATCAAACACCCATCAGCTGATTCACAGGTGGTCCTCACTGGTTCCCAGATGAAACCAGGACATACATATTCACAGGAGTTATTTTTCCCATCACATCATCTTTATAGTAGCCCTCTCGAAACCAAAATAGAGATGCAGCTACGCAATATACTTAAAAGAAACTCAACAGATACGGCTTATACTGGCAAAATGGCACTTTTCATTTCCAATATGGAGAGATATGGAAAGTTTCCAGGTGGCCATTACCACATTAAGTGCAAATTTAAATTAAACTCTCCTTATGTCAGCCTGTGAGGTTTTTCATTTTGTTCCAGATTTTCCTTCCCATCCCAGCTGGGGTGGAGGCAGTTGTGTGAGCAGCAGAATGGGGCTCAGCCGTGGCTGGACCTGAAACCATGACATCTTAGCCTATTTTAAATATGTTATACCTACCTAATAGCACAAAAGTGAACAAAGAGCACCTTCATATTCTGTTTCTGTTACTTTTCTAATTTTGTGGACTGTTAAATGGATTTATCTTTTTTTTTTTTTTAAGTACATAATGAAAAACCCAGCTAGTTTGCTTGCTGAGTGCCCTATTTTCCTGCCCTAATTCACTGACAATAAAATCAATTTCAAACACTCTTCATGTTTATCTTCTGCCAGTACCAAACAGGAACTCCTTTTCATGCTTTCTTGCTCTCTGGGGACAAATTTATGCTGCAATTAAGCAAAGTCAGCTTATTGAAGTTATACTTGTTATTTTTTTTCTTATTTTGGAGAGCTTACAGTAAGTCAAACTGCTCTAAACAGAGTCTTGTACAGTAAGGAATATATAGCAGATAGCTTTTGTGAAACTATAAATAAATCCTTAATACAATCTGACTGAACTTGCTCTGCACTGGAACAGAAGCACTCATGGGATCTATTTTCGTGGGGGTTCAGTAATTTCCAGAGAAAGGTAAACAAAAAGCAGGGCAGGAACTTTTTGGTACAGAAAAGCCACACTTGTATATGACTTGAGACAAGCAAATGGAACAGTTCAGTACTTTTTTTCTGGTATTACTGTATTTCTTTGTAGCAAAAGGTGGGGTCTACAGCAAAAGTCAGACTGCACTACAATTTATACAAGACACGCAATGACGGACTTACTGGAACCCTTACTGAGCAAACTCATTAATTACATTAACAGGAACACTACCAAAAACCAAACCAAAAACCCCAAACATACCAGTTTGATACATTTCTCCAGGAGAAATGTTACAATTCAATGATTCTGTTGTTGCTATCGTATTATACTTGCTTCCAAGACTTCTTTTAAGATACATGTTGGTTGAGTTCAAAAAGCTTGCCTCGTCCCCAAATTCTCAAGTGATTGTAACTAGACATGTCAGTTCCGACTGTAATCCCAAATTGCCTAGGGATTGCAACCTGATCTAGGCATACCTGTGTTAGCAGTGGGGTTGGGGTAGACAATCTCCTGAGGTCCTTCCCAACCCCTACTGCTCTATGATTCTATCAATAATACGCAGATATTCTAAGTTACAGCAAGAGATACACAATGCTATGTAAATGCAGATGTCAGTGTGTATAGTGGATACACACTCAAGTGAGTCCAGGCCAGTGGCACATGCATTGCAATGTCACAGGTGGCATTGCATTAAAGATGCAGTTCTCTATTCTTGGTACCGCATTGCCTCTACCTTTGGGCCAGCAAAAATGCTTGTGTGATCTCTTAATAAACCAGACAACAGATCTGTTTCAGGTTAAAAACTGATCTTCTTTCAAATATTAGTTTCAGCTGGATTACTTTTACAAGGAAATTACTCATGCAAATACTGGACAAAGGAAGAAACATGGAAACATGGTAACTGCTATTTTTGACAGCAATATTAACTTAAAACATGTATAGAAAACACATCTTCACATGGATGACAGAAGTAAACCAGCTTTTATGGCCTAAACCAGAATATCCATGAATTTTCTTGAACTTTTTCATAAAGCCTGAGTAACAGCGATTATCATGGTTTACACTCTTTAGTAATAGTAATTGTAAAAGGCATTTACAAGGCATAGGTGTGCTTTTTTTTAAGGGAAGAAAAATAATGTACATAAGCAAATTTAACCCAAAATAGAAAGAAAGGCATAGGGAGTTTCTTAGCCAGAACTGAGTCAGAATATTGCACAAAAAACATGTCTTCCGCAAATGCTTCAGGGAAAAGTTGCAAAGACTCCTTACACAAGTGTCATGTTAAAGGCAAATTATGTAGTAGCATGCCATGCCTGAGCCACTACTTTCTTGCTAATGCCTGGACTGGGGAGTGGGAAGAAAGAGTTCTGGTATGCGATATATGTGGTGCCCTTCCTGTAACAGCTGTGTTGAGTATCTGTTCAGAGATGAACTAGATAAAATTTTAATTAAATTCTCAGTGTAGGAAAGCAGTTTACAGTTTAGGACATGGCAGCTTTTTACATGTCAGCCTACACAATCCCCATGCTGTGAAATCTTAGTTTTCAACAAGTTAAGGGAAATTGTAACACTTTACCATTTAAATGTTAGAATACAAGTATGCCTGAATCACCCTAATAATTCTATCTATAGCTAAAAATGGACCTTCAAAACTAATGAAAAAAAGCAAAGAATTTTCAACCAAAAGGAAAATTCCTATTTGCAAAAGCTTTCCTAAACTCAGAAAAATATAAAAATAAATATGCCAGCTAGTCCTCAACTAATTGTAACTACTAATAGCAAAAACTATAAAGTTTGCTGCTTGAAATCTGGGGCAGTGGGGAAAAAAGTCTGCTATCAATAGATTTGAAAAAGCAATTTCAAAACATAACAAGAAGCAGCATATGCAATGATATAGAGAACTTGATATACTCTGGAATACAGATTAGAAGTCTTTAAAAAAATAATAAAGAACCTTGAGCAGATGTTAAGAGCTTTTCAAAACCTTAGGTAAATACTGGGAAAACACTTTTAAAAGCTGTAAGTAAGGTGTTTTGCCAGAATGATAATGAAAAAAACATGATGGATCCCAATATTAGAACTCCTAGGAACAAGAACGAGTTCTGAGTGTCCAGCAAATCACAAGATTTCTCACATCATCACAATGCATCCAAAAATATTTACACAAGTTTTGCTTTCTTCCTATAAATTTCTTCCATTAGAATGCTAATGCTAAGCTGTGTCATTCAAGGACACTGCCATCACAATATATATGGTCAGTATTTGCTCTTCAAACGTAATACTTCTGCCGTTGCTGTTTATATGAATTTCCTAACGACATAATTCTGTTTTTCAAAAGCTTTGTTTTCAGATGTCTTCAGAGATATGAAATACCATATTTTAATCTATTTTAAAAGCAACTCATTTAATGTAACTTACCTGTGCAGTTTCTGTCATTTTCTGTTCAAAATCAGATTTCAATGCAGCATATTTCTCCACATAGAGTTTATAGGTATCTGTAGCTTTTTTTGATTTAACTGCAGCCTGTAGATGAGTAAAATAAAAAAGAAAAAAGTGTCAAACGTCACACATACAACCAGACCCAAGGTTTTTGAAGTCGCTATTAAAAAAAAGGTTAAGATGATCCATTAAAAAAATCTCCAGGGGCATATGAAAACAGAGAAGTATCATGTCAGATTTCACCATCAAATAACTCAGATTCAAGCCACTAGAGATTTCTGTTCAAAGCCATATATAAATCACATTAAAAAGGTAAAAAAGCAATTACCTTTTTTGAATTCCTTCCTCTTATCAGCAATGACAAATTTATACTCGTTCTGAAATAAAATTTGCATTGCTGAACTTAACTCATTAGCTCTTGACTAATGCTTAGACCTGCCACAGAAAACCATGAAGAAAGCAGGTTTGGATTACAGAACAAGCAGTTATTTTTTAGAATTCTGAAAGTTAATGGGAAAAAAACACAAAACCAAAATAAACATTAAGAAGGTCAAATTCGATGTCAATTCAAATATACAAGCATTACATCAACAGAATTTCTAAGATTAAGAGGTATTTGAAAGTGAAGTTTATGCAGAACATACTGACAGGCAGACTTATGCAGCTCAGTGTTGTTTATCATAGTCCTTTTTGACTTTATAATTTGTTCGTATTTTTTTATTGTTAATAAAGAAAAATAACCTTTCTGGGAGTTTCATATTCTCAAAAGAAAAAAATTCACGAAAATCCCAATATTAGATGGACAAAAAAAATCAAATGAAGTGACTGTCTGCGGTAGAGAAAGTTATTTTCAAAGTTTACAGCATAGTATGTGACAGAGTTTTTCAAACTTTGACATTGTTGCTATTTCCAAGTTAAAAGCCAAAGAAACTAAAAATCATCTTGAATTTCAGCTTTTATTCTAGGCTCATAGTTCAACATGCCTATTCTATCTCATTGACATTTCTCATCAGTTTAATTAAAAAAAAAATCTCAATTTGTTAATGGCATTAGTGAAGACAGTTATGTATTTACTATTTGTTGCAGTTTTCAACAGCTCTCCTCCCCTATTGTAAATTAGTTTCACCCATTCCACATTAAAAATATAAACTATTTGTCACTTGCAAAGACTTATACAGCTGACCACTATCTATAACTTTCAAATTAATTAACACAAAGATGCCCTTTGGAAAGAGAGGGTTATATTTTCCTCTTGGAAATTGCAAGATAAATTAAGATCCTAAGTAACAGTATAGCATTAACACTTGTTCAGCTGAAGAAACATCAACCAGGACTTCAAACAAAAAGGAAGCAAAGATAAAGTTCCATTTTTCCACTTAAAAACAAAGCTTAGGCAGATATTTAGTCAGGAATCTTCTAAACCTAACATTACAATGACAGAAAATCACTGTATGAAGAATATGTCCCCTTCAGGCATTAAAAGAAGAACATGACAGAAATCAGAAATCAGGGTTTTTTTGTAAACCATTATGTAACTGAACCTCATATGCATGGGATTTTGGCAAAACATGTTTGAAAAAACATTCTCTGTCTCTTACAATCATGTTTAATGACAAGCAGAACCTGACTTGTGCTGAAAAGCATCTACAAAAAACAACTACTCATCAGGACAAAATGATGTAACACATGATCGCTGCATCACTAATTAGCAATATCTTCTGAAAACAGCATGTGCCTGTTCTCAGGTGAAGTGGCAATTGCTACAACTCTATTTTGTGGATTTACTGTATGTGAAAGGATCAGTCAGGAATTTTAGTTAAGTCACTATAAATAGAGAAGTTCGTATGTCAGAGAATAACAGGAAATTATTGCACAAGTTAACACTAATTTTCTGCTGCAATGCAAATTGCAAGGTCCCAGATACCTCCTCAGATTCTTCAATAAAGGATTGCTCCAAATATTTGGATTTGCTATAAGCTCTCAGTACATCAGTTAAGATTCCCTGCTTTTTGTTACAATAGTTCTGCGATTTTGACACAAAACATTTCACATGGTGCTGAAAGTAATAATCCTATTCTCTACTCTCTGCCAAAGGGAAAAAAAAAAAAAAATCAATCAACTATGGTCCAATTGTTTAAAGAGAAGTATTTTGTTAAGATGCATAAACCATTAGAAAACAGCCTTCATCCTTTATCCCTTCTCATGTAGACACCAGTTGCACTGAGTATTTTTTGTTTCCAAACAAACAAGGATGATGTTACACCTTAAAAAAAAAGTGTTCTGTTCAGTCAACCTTTCCTACAGAAAAGTTTCCAACAATTCACAAAAATTCAGAAAAAATATACTTTGAACAGACCGTCAGGAAAACATTTCCAACCCACATATTTCTGATTCATGTCTAGAATACCACATTGACTGTAATTTGAGACAGAATACAGGAAAAAAAGCTAGATTTATATCCAAGATAAAACAATCACAACATGTTCAACAAGATCATTTCATCAGTTAGAAGACAGTAATCAGCTCTCTATGTTCCATCTAGGCAGCAGTATAAAAGGCACTAGGATCATTCTAAGAAGATCAGAGCTGCACGTAGTTGTGATTGAAAAAGAAACAGTCAGAGCAATCAAGACTGAAAAAGGTAAGACAGGGAAACACGACCTCTTTCCTCTACTATTTAAATTCCCTTAAAACAGGAAGAAGTGATAGTGATGCCAGCAGAAGGAGAAGCGATTCTTCCCCTCAGATCAGTCCTGGTGAGGCTACATCTGGAGTACTGCGTCCAGTTCTGGACTATCCATTGCAAGACATGGACATACTGGAGAGACTCCAGTAAAAATGATCACAGAATGGGAAGGGTTGGAAGTGACTTCTAGAGACTGAGTCCAGCCCTCCTGCCAAAGCAGGATCACCTAGGCCAGGCCGCACAGGAACACATGCACGTGGGTTTTGAAAGTCTCCAGAGACAGAGACTCCACAACCTCTCTGGGAAGCCTGTTCCAGTGCTCTACAGTAAAGAAGTTTCTCTGAAACTTCCTGTGTTCCAGTTTGTTGCTCCTCATCCTATCATAGACCATAACTGAAAAACAGACTGACCCCTTCTTCTTGACACCCATTCTTCTGACATTTGTAAACAATAAGATCTCCTCTCTGTCTTCTCTCATCCAGACTAAACAGCCCCAGGTCTCCCAGCCTTTCCTCGTAAGACAGGAAGAGTTCCAGTCCCTTAACCATCTCCACAGCCCTCCGTTGGACACTCTCTAGTATCTCCCTGTCTCTTTTGAACTGGGAAACCCAGAACTGGAGACAATACTCCAGATCTCACTAGGGCAGGGGAAGGGGAAACTCCCTCAACCTGCTGGAAACATGGTTCTTAATGAAGTCCATAGATAACTTTGCCCACCAGAACACTAACGTCCTTCTCCATGGAACAGCTTTCCAGCAGGTCAATCCCTAATCTGTACTGTTGCCTGGGGTTATTTCTTCCCAGGTGCAGGACGCCAGGCTTGCCCTTGTTGAACTTCATTAAGTTCCCCTTTGACCAACTTTCCAGACTGTCCAGGTCTCAAGGAATGACAGCACAGCCTTCTGGTGTACCAGCCAATCCTTAAAAGTTTGATTCTATGAGCAAACTTGCTGAGGGTACATACATTGCCTCATCCAGGTCATTGATTCTATGCTGAACAAGACTGGACCCAGTACTGGACCTGATACTGACCCTTGGCTACAGGTCTCTAACTGGACTCTGTGCCATGGGTCATGACCCTCTGAGCTCTACTGTTCAGCCAGTTCACAATCCTTCTTACTGTCCACTCTTCTAACCCCCACTTTCCTGAGCTTACCTACAACGATGTTACAGGAGATGGTGTCAAAAGCCTGCTGAAGTCACAGTAGACAACATCCACTGCTCTCCCTGCATCTACCCTTTCAATCACACCACCATAGAAGGCTATCATAGAATGCCTTGGATTGGAAGGGACCTTCAAAAGTCATCCAGTCCGATACCCACAAGTGAGGAGGGACATCTTTAACCAGATCCTGTTGCTCAGTTGAAACAAGCATCACAAACATCTTTAAGTACAACTGAATTGCATTCTCTGGATTTAAGTGACACACTAAGTCTCTTCCGGGTATTTTAAACCCGCTCTGGCCCTGCAGAAGGCAATCAACCAGATTGGTCAAACATGATTGATAAATTCATGCTAGCTGCTCCTGATAACCTTTTCTTCCATGTCCTTAGAGATGACCTCCAGAATGATGAAAGGACTGGAGTACCTCTTCCATAAGGAAAGGCTGAGAGAGTTGGGACTACTTAGCCTGGAGAAGGGAACTCTTAGGGAGGATTTTACAAGTGTACAACCTGAAAGGAGGGTACACAGAAGAGAGACAGGGTCTTTCCAGCAGTGCCCAGTAACAGGGTCAGAGGCAATCGATGCAGACTGAAACACAGAAGGTTCCCTCTGACCATCAGGATGTCTGAGCAATGGCACATTTTGTCCAGAGAGATTGTGGAGTCTCCATGATTGGAAATATTCAACAGCTGTCTGGATATGGTCCTGGGTGACTGGCTCCAGGTGGCCCTACTTAAGCAGTATGGTTGGACAGGATGAGCCTCAGAGCTCCTTCTAACCTCAGCCATTTTGTGATTCTGAGAAAGGATCAAACTTCCCTATAATCCAAGGATAATACTTAATACAAAATCAAGATACTAATCCTTGGGATTTTGGTATATGAAATTGGCACCCTCTAATTTAGCACTGAAAGTAATGTTAATTTGTTTTTCTTTACAATGGAACAGACTTCAAATACTCGTGTAATTAGCTACTTCCTTCTCATTGAAGGGACAAACCAAAACCTCCTACTCCTTAATTCAGTAACAAGAGCACTGAGTGTTTGTGTATTTATCTAAGGAAATTTCTCCAAAAACAGATGCTAAAACAATTACAAGCGATTTCTGTAAAAGCCACTAGAAAAGATTATCATACAAGGCAGGTATTTCCAAAATAAGCAGAGCTGCAGTGCAGTTACAACAGATACGGAAGCATCAACAAAACTAGGCATTCAAAATATTGTAGACATTACGAAATAGCCACATCTACTACTTTTAACCCCTTCTGAGCACTAATGCAAATGTGTTACAACACAACGAATTAAATAAGATGCCACGGAACTACCTTATCAATGTCTCTCTGTGTTGCTCCTTCCTTTTTCAAACGTTCTTGTTCAACACACTTTGCATTGTAGTTTTCCTTTGACTTCTGCAAGGCCTGAGTAATACTTTGAATATTTTGCACTGCTTCCAATGTTCCTGAAACATCATCTTTAGTCTGCAAAATATCACATGATTGTTAAAACCAAACTGCTTTCATGTTAAGTTATGCAGAAGAAGACCAAAATTAATCACCTTTTTATAAGCTTTGATTTGTTCGTCTCCATACTTGTGAACTTCTTTTATTAGCTCTTGTAACCTCCGCACAAGATCCAAGTGACAGCTTGCTAGTTTCTCCGTTGAGGTTTTGAAAACATCCCAAACCGGTGCAAAAGTCCTAGATTGAGGAAAATGATCCTTAGTGTTCATCTGAGTTTTCTTCCTTTCACTTGGCTATGATTGTTTTTATTTTAAATAGTGCTAAATTATAATTGGTAAGTTTACAGAAGTTCACTTCCTTTCCAAAAACCGAAACAAAACAAACCTCCAACAACTGCTATACATTCTCACTAAATATTTTAAATGTACTTGAAATTCCATCTACTGATTTTTACACATTTTTTTTGGTTTACCTGTATTGACTTTAATGAGTAAAATGAAGCAAAGCTGACAACCTTTCCTATCATCAGCACTGAATATTGCCTATTACATCCTAAAGATGGTGTGAGAGCAGCTCAAAATAAAATGCAAAAGTATATTTATGTGTATACTTGAGTAATGCAAACAAATCACAAGTGACTTGGTTAGTTGTCTTACATGATTTACAGCCACAAGATGCAAGAAAAAAATACTGCAAAAATGATCTGCTACTCATTAAGAGATTAATCATATGGCAAAGAAAGGTGGAGAACAGGTCATTTCTCTAAGTCATATTTCTATAGTGACTGGAATTCTACTGTAAATATACACCCCTACCTCAGTTTCCTGGTTAAAGCTGCTGTAAAATTAAAACTATATAGGGCCTTTAAAGCACTGATACTCACACTAGTACACAGAGACAGAATCTTTGAACATCAGCAACAAGCGGTATCAAATTATTCACTGATGAAAGCTCCCCATATTTCTAGCTGTGATTAAAACAAATAGCCTTTTCTGAGAGTCTGAGTTCTGACTGGCATAAACTTTCTAATAAAAGAACATCCAGTTTTAAAAAACATACTCCTTGTATAAAATTTTCATTAAACTATGGAATAAACCTACTGAAAAGTCTCATTCTTAGGATCTCTGAGGACAGAGATAACACTTCAAAAAGCAGAAACAATATAAATAAATAAATTTACTGCCACATTTGCAGACCATATGTTCTCTCTTCAGAGTAACTACCACAGGCTTAGGAACACAGAACAGAAAGTCATTCTTTATTATGTCTACAAAGATCTCAGCCTTAAACACATGGGAAAGGACAATGCCTCCACTTTAAGGATTTGTTTTTTTCTTTTAAATTGTGAAGGAAGAATTGTATTGCCTTTGGTTTTGTCCTACCTGCACAGTATTTTGTATGATTATTGAGGAACTAACTAGCAGTTTTAAAGGTGGCAAAGTTACACTACCTTCAACATCATCAATAAAATATTCAGAATCAAACTTTATTTACATATTTGTTTCCCTCTTCTCACTTACATACCCAAGTTGTGTGTAATTGCTTGCTGATTTGGCTAGTTTTGTCATTGACCTTGAATATGCCTCCTCTATTGTAGCCCTGTCAAAGAAAGCCATCAAAAAAATATAATCAACATTTTGAAGATATTTGAAGACAGATTAATAATGCAAACAGGAAACTTTTTACTTTACTGAAAATTACTCCATTCAAATGGCCACTCAAAAACTGTATGCAAAGTCACACAAGTATTTTTAAGAACAATAATGTGAGAACCCTGTGACAGAACGTAGCTGGAAACACAGAGAACAAAACCTAGAGACTCAAGCCTTGAAAAAGTTTATCCCTTCTGCCTCTGCTGTTCTCCTCTGCCTTAGTAACAATCAGAACAAAGCGACCTAACAATCACCTTCCTCGCAACGGAACAACAAAATCACATATATTTGTAGCAAAAACATTAAAATAAGCAAACTGAATGCTTAGTAAGCAATCTCACTAAATGGGGTCTTGTCCAGACTTTTTGTACTACTACAGTTCTAGTGTGTACACTCATTTGCTAAGAAGGTTGCCTCAATAAATGACGATTTACTTTGGAAAGCCTCTTCCCCACACTGAGTTTCATTGTATCTTCCTGCACTCAAATCTACCATTTTACTTGAATTTTGCAGATTCCTTAAAGCCTCTGCTGGGGCAGGTGCCATGAAATAACAGTCATATGTAACACACAGCACTGACTCTCTACAAGTCCTTCTCCCATCACTTTTCTTCATTTTCCTATTACTAAGGTAAACATAATTTTATTTTTCTACCATAAATCAATATTCAATATGTAAAGCATCCTGGATTTAAGAAAATACTGTAATTGCCTTTTCTTAAAAATTCAAAAGCTTGAAGGAATTTCTTTCCTCTTTCTTAACACCTTTAATTCACAAGTTAAAGAGAGGTAAAAAAAGGAACATGAAGAATTCAGCCTTCTCTCAAGCTATACCATAACTATAAACAGTTATTGTTGAGGTAGAAGGCTATTATTTGCACTTTCCAAGCAAAAAGAGTTTTATTACGAAAATATGAAACAAAGTAGCAGCTGTCATCTGAAACGGGCATGTTTTTATTCTGATTGAATAACTATCCAGTCACTTGGACATTTTAAATGGATTAATAAATCCGTTTGGAGAAGAAGCTTAAACCGCGCAACAGAAAAAAATGGAATGAACAGATTTCAAACATTTCTATCTTCTTCAGAGGAAACAACTTTGCCATTTCAGAAGGTTTTTGCAGAAGTTTGGAAAGAAAAGTATTTTTTAAAAAGTCCTTAAGCTGACTATAACTATTTCCAACATGCTACACAATTTTTCTTTTTTCATTACTATTTCTAGGGCTGAAGAACAGGGAACAATAGACTCTTCCTTTATTACACTGCAACAATCAAAACACTATTCTGACCAGCACAAGTAACAGAGACTGGCTTCACACAGACCAGTGTGCCCTAAGCAGTCTGTATATCCAAATAAATTCAAGCACCTTTCCCTTCTCTTTGAAATCACTCCAAAAGCAAATTCTCTGGCTAGTCTGGAGACTCCAGGAATCCTGACTGACCAGGTGACTACTGTCAAAGAGTACACACAAAGGTTAAACACTCTAACTCATTGAAAGCATTATCACCAACTCAAATCTGCCTCCTCTACCTAGCCAGTGGTGTTCAGTTTTCACTCTCCTATGTCTTCACTTCTGCAAAAAAAGGCCAGTGTGTTCAAAAGAAAGGAAAGAACAGAAGCGAAGGAAGTTCAAATGTATACAAGTTTATTTTTCATGGGGTGTTCAGAAACTCAGGTACATGGAAATGAGGACATAAAAACATTAGGTCTAGGGGTCTGCTAATAAATATTGTTCACCCACTTACATACTGACAGCAGAAAAGACTACTTCAAACCAATATTCAAACTAAACTTCATGGAGGAAGGAAGGTAACAGATAATTGTGTGCATCATCTTGTAATTTCTTTGTAATAAACAGAGATGCAAAATAGAATATGGTCAAGACAACTGGACTGTTGTAAAATAATGTTCAAGAACTGTTGCATGAAATTTCTTTTGAGATCAAGAATTTGACTGACATGAATAAATGTGTGCTACGGAACTGTGTTTATTTCCTTGGAAATTAATTGACATCCCAGTAATTTCATAGTGCTATTGAAGGGCTTCACTGTCTGAAATGGATATTTGGAAACATTTTAACTAAAATGAGGACACCAAATACTTACAGTTCATCTGTTTCTTTGAAACACAAAGTACCACCAGTTTGGATTGGTATTGATCAATGATGCACCCCTCACTTAAAAAGACCTAAGTATTTGGCATTCAACTGTATGTTTCAATGGCAACTCAGCACACTGAGATGCACTGTAAAGCAAGTTTAAAGAAAACACAGTGGAACAGATAGCATACTAAAGTTAGTATCCTGATGGGAGAAGGTCACCTGGAGAGTGAACCTATGGCTGCTAGCCCACATCACTGACAGGTGTTTTTTTAACCACAGGGCAAATTGTTCTCAAGGAATTACACTGAAGCCTTGTCAAATAAATTAAAATGTAGCACTAAGTTTCCAGTGAACCTCAGTGTGTTAATGAGAACTGACAATTTTCACATTTCCCAAAAAAGCCATTAAGATGGCTGCATATCAACTTGGTATATCCTCATCCATGCAAAAGAACTGAAACTACATTTTTTCATCTCTCATTAACAATAAAGTGCCCATGTAGATCCCCATATATTCTTATATAGTCATTAATGCTTAGTCTTAAATGTTACGCAAACTTGTTTAGCTAGGAACAAAAATTGACATGTCACTACAATTAACTAACAGAAACTTAATCTGAAACATATTTAGTATGTTGAGAAAGGTCCAAATATTTTTTTTTCACTTATTGCAAAGGCACATCTCATTAAAAAATTTATTTTGAAGGAGCTTACAGAATGAAGACAACTAAAATCCCACATTCTTTTTACTAGTGATTTTCTGTAGGAAGAACTGTCAAGTTTTATTTATGCCTCTATAATAAAGCAAAGCATTCATGCCAGCTATAAGAGCAAGTTATTGTAACCATTTACATAAAACCTTTCACCTTAGGACCAGTATGAATACAACATAAAGAAGATAAGAAGCAGAGTGAAAGAACTTCGTATCTAAATGTGGAGGCAAATAAAAATATTATTAATTTTACATCAATTACATTGATTGTATCCAGGTGAAATACAGCTTAGGTCTGGTTTACTGCTATGAAACCTGAGTGATTCCAAAAATTAAAGCAGGTTTCAAAGGAAAGACCCAGGCACTTGTAACGATAAGACAAGGCAAACAGTTGTAACAGTAAATATTAGAAGCGCAAGCTTGCGAAGCCTTAACCACTTCTACTAAACTTAAGCAGTGTGATATCCCTCCACTCAATCCAACATAGGATTGCACTGGAACTCTGCTTGGCTTCCTAATGGGTTCTCTAAAATCAGGGATTCTTGAAACACTAGATTCCTTGGGTTGTGTAGATCTTCCAACAGAAGATCGCCCATAATACATGGGCTCTGCCAGGTGGAACAATTTTGTAATTCTGTCTAATTCACTTGGAAACTATGTTAGTGCAACTGAGAACACATCAAATTTGTGGTCATAACATATTGTCAAATTTTAAAAGAAATTCTTAGTTGAGAGCTATTTGAGGCCAAAACTGAAACTGACCAAAAAATGTCAGAAAACAAAAGCAGTTTCTGTAAACAGCTTTTACTGCAAAAAGCCTTCACTGAAGTCCTCAGTCAGTCACTTGTAGTTTTCCTTGTATCATCTGGAGTCAGTATCTGAATTAAGACAAAATACTAAGGTGGGCATACACTTAATTTTGTCCAGAATGGAAATGATGTTCAGCATAGCAGCAGCAGTGTTCCTTCACAAAGCACTGAAAACATTACTACATCATCTGCTCTGGAAGTTGTCACAACTGCATTTCAGTTCTGTCCTTCAATCCCACAGAGAAGAATCTGTGTTATTTTTCTGCATATTACTTACTTGTCCCTATGTATCACTCCATTTCTTTAATAAACCTAGTTTCCCAGCATCTTAATCTGAAAGTATAATTTCTTTAAAATCATACTAGCAGTGCTAACACCCTAATTCGACATCTTCAGTAAAAGACTCTGTAAGAGTAACTATTATGGCTAATTCAAATTGTTACTATTCTTCCAAGCACAATGAAAATTTTGGGTTAGTTAAAATAAACTGCTGGACACCTAATGTGACACTTCTATATTTTTAGTCTTGTTTAATTAAATTTAATTGTGAAAAATCAAAAGCTATTACAAGTCATTAATTGATGCTTAATAGTTACTATTCATCTTAATGAAGCAGATAAGAACTAGATACTCTTGTAGGTTACAAGAGGTATTTTTAAGAGATGTTTTTAAATGTTCATTGATTTTTATATATTTGCATGATACTGTTAAATGCAACTGCAAACTAAAAACTATATTAAAGAGCCAGGATTATCAAGAACGAATACTTACCTTTCTCTTATAAAGTCTGCTAAGTCTTTTGTTGACAAGTGCCCATGCTTCATGTTATGATAGAGGACATCAAAGCCATTGTTCCTTTCCCCCTAAAGATTTGATAATAAAAAAGCAGAACTATGAAACAACATCCTAAAGCAATTACACAAAGTACAGAGCCTATGCATTTTAATAACTGATCAGATTTCATGAAGCAATTTCTAACGCTTCAGCTTTTAACCAACTGCTGTTAGTTCCCCTCTATAGGCAGAGCAAACTAAAATCACCTCAGCAGCTACTGCTAGCCTTCTAATGGCAACTCTTTCATTATATATTACTAGGCTAGATACGAAACAATTTATTTTCTAGATTTCTACAGATTTTGTATTCTGTCACTTCCCGTATTATTAAAAACATACTTAATAATGTACTTCCTCTTCATTCTCTCATACCTTTCATTATTTTCCATGAACTAAAACTCATACTTTGAAATCACTGGATGTCCCACATCTCCAGTTCTTTACATTTCATGTATCTTTCTCTGCTTTTCGAAAAGTTGGTTAAAAAACTAATCTCTTCCTTCTCACAGACAGCTTCCCTTTGACATAAATTTAGTTATAAACCAACATTTTCCAGCGAGTAAGGGTATCTCACCGTTAAAACCAAGACACTGTCCTAAACTCTGATTTAATAAACTCAGCCATCTTATCACCTCTGTCACCACACTGAACTTCCTCCAGACAGGAGAAAGCAACAATAAAAATGAAAGGAAGGAGAGGCACAGCACAGCATAATAGCACTGCTACAATTAAAGCTTTCCTGTCAAACTATCCATTCCATTCCTCCCTTCTAGAAGCTTCATATCATTAACACATCTGCATATATGTTCAGAGTAGAAGAGAAAGTAGAGTACAGCACAATAGAACAATTTCAGTTGGACCTACAATGATCACCTTGTCCAACTGCCTGCTCACAAGTTAACCAGGTTAAGGGCAATATTGAAAGCCTGTTCCAGTGTTTGACCACCCTCTCACTAAAGAAATGCTTCCTAATGTCCAGTCTATATGTCTCATGGTACAGCTTTGAGCCATTCCCATGCATCCTATCACTGGATCCCAGAGAGAAGAGCTCAGAGCACTTCCCTCTCTACATCCTGTCCCCTCCTCAAAAAACTGTAGAGAACAATTAGGCCACCCCTCAGCCTTCTTTTCTTCAAGCTAGACAAACCCAGAGTCCTTAAGCACTGATCACAGGATATGGCTTCCAACTATGCTGACCTGCTCTAGATGTATTCAAGGACCTTCACATCTTCCTTAAAATCCTCAGCTTTTCGTAACAGCAGTTCTACACGTCTACAGTGAGAGGAGCCTGAGGTAACAGACCCCTCAAAACATTTCTGTGCTTTCTGCTCTGGAAAAATTTGTATGTGCAGCAATAAGGTGCACCTGATCAGGGAAATCACACAGCTCAAAAATAAAGCTGGAAAACAAAAATAAAGATCAGTGATCCAGATCACTATGAGGACGTAACAGCTGCACTGCTGAGCAGTGGGAGCAAAACGGAGAAAGGATCAGCCAGGTTAAGTAAGTGGAAGGGATGGATGGAAGAACTTTGCAGTAGCCATGGTAGGAGACCAGCTTCTGTGAAGTGTTAACTGCACTAGGTAATGTATCAGCCAACAATACAGCAAGTCGCCTTATAGGACACCACACACAGACACACCTCAGTGCACAGAGCAGACATTTTTCTGCTTAGAAAGTTACACAGTCTGTCCACAACTATTTCGTTCAGTAGTTATGTTCATGAAGAGCAGCTCAAGTAATTCATAAAATAAGCACAAGAGTTAAAAGTCTGTATTTAGAATAATGACAGAGATGTAAGCTGTAGCTGAAAGGAAAAGTAGTTAAATTTAGAAAAGCCAAGTATGCATCCTCTTACATGCACATGTGCCATCCACATTGTTTATTTTTGTTTTGGTTGTTCTTTCTCAATGCTGTCCCTCCTCACATATATTGTATAAAATTTTCTATGCAGAACTGTTGTATCCAGACAGTATTTCTTTGTTGAATGTTTTTACCTGACCCTTCTTGGTGACAACAATAATAGCTGGGAGCACTAAAAGCCCAGTAGCAGCATACTTAAAAATAAACAAACAAATGCAGCACCTAGCAGAGGGAACTGGTGAGACCTCCCACTCCCATTCAGAAGCAATTATCATCCACAGCTATGACAGACACCAAAATCAGATACAGATTCCTCTAGAAGTTGCATCTTGGAGAAACAGGATCCTCTCTTGCCACATACAACATCAGGTCCTGCGCCACGTACCTCCAGATCAGTCTGGAAGACTCAATGTCATTTTGCAAGTAAAACACCATTGTGTTGAGGATCTTGTCATTACTCAACAAGAAACAACAGCACCTGAATGTAAAATATAGGTGGTCCCCTTTGCATACAGGCTTAATTTAATTACTTTACAGTTCATTACCAGTTTCCTCCTTCTTCCCAAGCGCTAACAAAACTGTATTCAAAATACGTGTTCTTGCTGACATTTCCCATTTTACACTGCTACAAGAGAGCTCTTTCATGTATACAGTATAGATGTCTCCTGATATCAAGCCACAAGAGGAAACAAGACTTTGAACACAAGTAAACACATAAATAAGCCTGCAATGAAGTATTACTGACTGACTTAGCGTACAAACTAAATAAAATCATGGAAAGCAAAGGCAAACAGCCCTTCCATTTCCCTTCATCAAGAACAAACTGGAATGATTTTCTCATGGAAATGAAAGTAGCCCTGTCAGCAGATGTGAAGTCAGAATTCAGCATTTCCATGTGCACAACAGGAAACAGATTACAGGAACTCTGTTTTACTGAACTACTTAACAGACTTTGAAAATTTTTAAGAATAAATTTCTTACATATAAAGATGATTCCCTTTGGCAAACTAGACAAGAAATTTCTAGGCAAGGTCAGTATTTATTTCCTACATGTTTAATCAAATTGTATGACTGCAGGTTCTGTCTAATTTGGACAAAACATGCTCAGTATTAACATCTATTAGTGTAAAAAGTTAATACTGTCTCTTAAAGCACTGTCTTTTTAACCAGTGTAAATGTTTTTCAATTACAGTGACTCTAAAGGTCCCATGACTGGTCAGATACATACTACTTGTTTAGCTAGTGTAAGAAGCAAGAGAAGAACAGCTGAAAATATTGTTTTCACAGCAAAACTATGCATACAAGACAATAAAAGGCACATGCAGTTCTTAAAAGCAATTTGACCAAACTTTAGAAGTTTGATGTGAGAAGTTCAGAAAGTTTGTCTTTTTCTAAGTTTAGAAAGTAAAAAAAATATTTGACAATAAGTAAATTATTGTAGTTTCAAACTATGCTTTTAGAACATGTATTAGCAGTGGTTAAGCATACACAATCATTCTTTAACCCTTTAAGCGTGACATTACAAAAAAAAAAAAGGAACAGACTAAGAAAACTGTACTTTTTTAAAAAATAATAAATTTAAGTCATAACCTGCCTAATCCCCCTTTTAAAACAGCCTACCAAACCCACAACTTATTCTCCAGAAAACAGGCACACAAATACTCAAACTGCATCGCTTGAAATGGTACCCCCACCTTAATTACACGATTTCTTTTTAACTGTAAAGAAGTTTAGGTCTCTAATTTACTTCAAATTGTCATAAAAATAAAACCAGATAATCTCCAAATCCTAGTCAAACCTCTGGCAAACATAATATATTAATAAAATACTACTAACATCCCCCACCTTGGTAGGTAAATGCCAAATGGAAAAGCCTAGAAAAGAGACAATGTGGGAAACAGAATCACTTCAGTTTTGGGGGCAAGAATAGAGAAACTTGTCTCCTTGTCCTCTTGTTTTGGTCATGCCCAGAGAAGTCCTACAGCTAGTTAAATTATCGCTTATGCTCCTCTGTCAGATAGAAGTATGGGAAAGGCATGCCTCTGACCAACAGATTACGCATGCGAGAATTTCTAATACAGATACACTAAAATGGCATCAAAGTCTTATTGCTTAAAAAAAAAAGTTTCAAGAAAATTCAGAGTCGCATAGATGTGTCAAATAACTGTACAAAATCCATTAATGGGGAGTGTGGGAGCACAACTCTCTCATACAGATGCAGCTCAGTATTTGCTGAAACTAAGTAAAACTGCTCGGCAACTACATGATTTGATTTACGCAGCTTAAAAGACATCCTATTTTAACAATTAACAGATGAATTTTAGTACAACAGACTGAGTGGTCAATCCTGAAGTTCTAAAATGAAAGTTCCAAATATTAATCAATCTTTTATTTACTCAAACTTAGGAGGACATACACTAGTCATTACTCTTTGTCCATCTGTGCTGTCAACTTCTTTTCAATCATTCATGAAGGAGTAACACTTTAAAGAAATAAAGAAACAGAAATTCTTCTAAACCCAGAGAAATGGAGACTCATTTTAGACACCCTGAACAATATTGTTGTAATTTTCTTTAAACTGTCACTCCTTGTTGCAGTTTCAAGTAAATAAGGTGTGCATCATCTTTGTCAATTAGGCAGATGCTCAAGGAGCCTTGTATATATTAACATGCTCCTGTGATTAATCTTATGATGTTACATTTTTGAAAGATAGCTATCAATAAATTTCAATTTCTCAGTGCCTGAAGGAGCTACAAAAAATTGGTACCATCAAAACATGGAAAGAAGCAGTCACCTGATGTTTATACAGGCAACCTATCTTATTCAGCATCTTATTCAGTTCTGCAGGTTTTGAGAAGTTTGAACACAAAAGCAACCTGGCAATTTCAACTTCTTTCTTCCAGCTTCAAAAATTAAATTAAATTGAATTGAATTAAATTAAAATCAGCTTCAGAGAAGAAGAAAGGGAGATACTTTACTCTAGATCTTAATAACTGAAGATATTTTTTGAACAAAAAGATGGAAAGTTGCCAATTCATGCTAGAGGCACACATGCAGAGGGAGGAAACATAGCAAACACCGCACAATAGCCCTCTCAAACTGAGCATCTAACTGTATGCCAAGCAGAAGAGCAGCATTGTTTAAACATATGAATGGAACTCCAGATAGAAATATGACAAGTCTCAGTGTTATTCATATCATATATGATTGACACTCTATAACTGCCAGCCCTTGTGTTTAAAAAGCTCTTGAAAAGAAAGGAACCCTCCCCACAGCCATTCTCAAAAGCTACATGTAACACAAACAATTAAAAAGATAAAACAACAGAAAGTCAAACCCAATTTAAATACTTTTCTGTATCCCAAACTTCCAGTGTTAACAAGCATAGCATTTGAGACATTTTAATCAAATTAATTTAAAATCACTAATTAATAAACACTCAGTGGTTTAGAAGTGGTTTTGACATAGTTTAATAGACTTAAAATCAACAAAAGTAACATCTGCACAAATTTAGATACATCTACGCTTATGCAATACTTCCTAAGTAGTGTTAAGAAAACAGTAAGTGAATTATACAAGAAAACAGTAAGTGCATTTATTTATTAACAGTGTTAAGAAAACAGTAAGTGCATTTATTCTGCTGTATCAGTATAGGTGTACTCAAAATGACCATGTGTAGCTATGTATAACAAAAATAACTTATGAAAGCGTTGCCCTTAAATTACATATTGTTTTGATGCAGCAGCAAGCACCCAATGTTTTAGGACAACATCCTAATTAGGAGTTGAGAATGTTTGGTCATGTGACTTGAATGTCTAAAACTTAGTCATAAGGATCTCAGCCATTTATAGTCTGTACTACTAGTCATAATTTTTGATGCCTCAAAAAAGTAACTGTATCCTACTGACTTGAAAAGCTCCTGCCCTAGAATGCTGTGCTCTATCAGCAGACCTCTACTTTTTTCAAACGACAGTATAATTTTTCAAGTGACAGTACAGGTCTCTGTACTTCAACTTCACCCATAGTCTTTGTTTACCTCTCAGTGACCCCTTAGAAGCAGTCAACAAATGGCAAGCCTATAAAAACATACCTTTTTCTTACATTCTCTAAGAACAACAACAAAATAAATTAAAAATTGCAATGATTCAAACACTTGTAAAAGTACTGAAGATTAAAGTCTCATGGCAAGTGCAAGACTACTACAATAAAGAAGCTAATATTCGTTTTGTTTAAATGAGCACTTTCAGAAGTTCTTAAAAGACAGCAGCCTAAGTGTGTAACAAATTGATACTAATTGACACATATGTGACTCCCTTTTTCTGAAGAAATCAAGTTTCTGACGTCTTTTCCTACCAGTTACAGCAAATTGCCAGATCAGGAGTCAGCACCCTATAGCTCACAATCTGGACTCCCATTTTCAATGAACGACTGACACCGCAAACTGATGATGGCATGTACATCAAATTATTATTAATTATGTTTTGGATTAATTTTCACATCACTGATTTAGAAGACATAACTATCCCATTCCATACGTGACAAAAACATTTTGTCAGGTGTTGCCTAGAAAGGCAAGTCAATTTTTCCAAAGTTCTACATAGTAACACCTTTCTTTCTCCTTATGGATTTGTCTTCATTAAGTTATCATGCATCCAGTGCATTTTAACAGCAAGCTGCTAATCTCTATCTTAACTTTCTCACCACAACTCAAAACATAGACAGATTGTATGTATCCCAGGTTTTTCCAAGAATTGCACCAGCAATTCCTAACAATAACCTGCTCTGAAAAGGCAGTTGAAAGAGAAGCATAATGATTCAAAATGCACAAACTCATAATTTTTGCTTGATTCTGTGGATATATAGAAACTCAATACTTTCTGACTTTAAAACTCGAAAGATATTTACTCCAGCTGTACCTTCTGACATGCAGACACAGACATGTTATCGGTACAAAAGCACAGAGCTCCGAGGCGCAGCTTTGCGTTTGCGTGATGCAACTGTTAAGTTGCACGGTCAGTGCTGTTTCCCCGAAGAACTGCATTGTTTGGGAGGCTTAACGAAGGGGGATCGGACGGCAGCCCAGCCCACATCCACGCACCACGGTGCCTGCGAGAGCCAGACCCGGGCGCAGGGTCTTCCTTTCGCGTCCCCGCGCGGCGCCCCCGCGACGCCCAGCAATCCCTCTCCTCGCCAACTGACCCCGGAGCACAGTGCGGCGTGGGGGGGCCGGGCAGAGACTGGAGGTCCCCTCGCCCCGCCGCGGGCTGCCCCAGCGAGGGCAGCGGCCGCGCAGGCAGGTACAGCGCTTCCCCCACGGCCCAGCCCGGCCAAAGCGAGCCGCGGCGGGCACAGTGGGTGGCTGCCGCCTTCCGTGCCGCGTCCCCCGCGGCAAGGCCCCGGCCCAGTCCCGGGGGTGAGGTGAAAGCCGAGGCTGTTCCCGCAGAGGGGACCCCTGCCTCACCGTGTCGTACCCTGCCCGTCCCACCCGCGGCGCGGCGGAACTTGCCCGCGGCGCTTCCCTACCCAGAAGTTCTCCACGAAGTACGCCATCACCACCTCGCCGCCGCCCTGGCCACCGGTGAGCCCGGCCGCTTCAGCTGCCGAGACGCGACGAAGAAAACGGGCGCCGCCGCGGCGCACCGCCCTTCCCGTGACGGTAAAACCCCCTCACCCCGCACAGGCACACCGCCCCCCGCTCCGCGCACGCGCCCAGCTGCCGTCGGGCCCGTGCGCATGCGCACAGGCGATTGGAGGAGGGAAAGGGTTGAGAGTGAGGCCTGTTATGGCCGTGAGGGCGGCCAGGGCGCGGGGCAGATGGCCAGCACTGCCGTCTGCTTCCCCCTGTACCCGGTCGGGCGGCGAACCGCCACCGCCGCACGTGGGCAGAGCACGGCGCTTCCACCGCACCATGGGAGCGCCCCGAAAGCCCCAAACCGCGTCGAATGGCGAGGTGGCCATCTCGTGAGTGAAAAAAACCTCCTTCTGTAGAAAACCGAACGTAGCTGCGGAGGGCAAGCTCAGAAATCTTGAGTAAAACCCTCTCAAAGGTGTTCTGCAAACACTTGGGAACGGCCACAATACAGCGTTACAGTGCATGGAGGGGAAGAGGCTGAAGCTGTTTCAAGTGGCTTCACAACCAAGAATTGATCCAGTCAAGTAGGGCAAGATCCCTTAAACTGGGCGACGATTATTTCCTGTGGGAACGTTGCTGATAGGACGCCACATTCCGCTGAAATACCTCCTCTCATAGGATTTTACAGTTAAAGCGGCATGCTTCTAAAAACTATGCTTTTCTTTTAAAACTGAAGATTATGGAGAAACTGTTTAGTTGAAACCTTCATCTTCAGTGACAGTGTAGTTTAGTTTCCAGACCCTTCCATTTACTTGAGGTAGATTATTAGTCACTGGGAGTGATGCTGGTTGCTGAACCAGAACCTAGAGCCACTCGAGTGCCATCTGTTGCCAGCCTGTACCTGGAATGCTGCTTTTCAGTGAGAGAACCTTAATAGATTCTTTATGGCAGAGTCAGAACCACTGGCCTCTTTCTGGGACCCCAAAACCCTTCTGCTCTATGTTCATGAGACAATGTATTGCCCGAGACAGCAGTTAGGTTTGCATTATTGGCTGAAAAAACCCTGATGGAGATCTAAGTAGTGATGTGAAGGACTGCAGCTCATTGTCCTATGCAAACACATAGTCTCATGGTCCTGTGCAAACACATGGTATGTGCTTTATCCAAACTTTATCTATGGTCTTGTCAGCACAAATCTTTACCAAAGATAAAGTAAAGCTGGGTGTTCAAGGTCCTCCCTCCTCCTTCATGGAAACCCTCACAGCTCTTTTGAAAAACCTGCCTCTGTTACCAAAGTGGCATGCACTTAGAGGATTAAACTGTTCTTTTAGATGACATACTGGAACAATGAAGAAAAGGGCTTCTAATTGGGTTGTCGTTAAGAGTTGAAACATACTAGACAAGTATATAAAAATGCAACTGAATAACATAGTCAGCTCTCACTTCAAAATAGTGTCCCAGACTGAACTACTTGTTATAATGTTAAAATACACCCCTCCTAGCTAGAAGGCCCCTAACCACCCGAAATAAAACACTCACTCTGTGAGCATACTTGGTGAATTTAGGAAAAGCTGGACCTTGAATGCATAGTGGGCATGAGACTAATCAGTAGGTGTTGAGAAGAGGCATAGCTAATACATTTCACTGTGTAAATACTCACTGCATATTTCAACTGGTGTGCTAGTTTTGTGGAAATACCCACACCCAAGCACCCACACTTGTGCAACTTTGTAATAAACCAGCACTGACTTTCTTCTTTGTTGTATCAGAAATACTGCGTCCAGCAGGAGTAGAGAGGTCATTGTCCCCTTGTCCTCAGCACTGATTGGGCCACACCTTGAGTCCAGTTTTGGGCACCTCAGTAGGAGGTGAAGGGCCTGGAGAATAAATCTGATGAGGAACGACTGAGAGAGCTGGGGCTGTTTAGTTTGGAGAAGAGGAGGCTGAGGGGAGACCTCATTGCTCTCTACAACTACCTGAAAGGATGTTGTAGAGAAGCTTGTGCTGGTCTCTTCTCACCGGTAATTAGTGATAGAAAAAGAGGGAATGGCCTCAAGCTACCACTGGGTAGGTTTAGACTGGACATTAAGAAGATTTTCACAGAAAGAGTGGTCAGGCATAGGAATAAGCTGCCAAGGGAGGTGGTTGAGTCACCAACCCTGGATTTGTTTAAATGTTGTTTGGATGTGGTTTAGGGGTGAACCTTGTAGAGTGGGGTTATTGGTCAGACTTGCTGATCCCAAGAGTCTTTTCCAGCCTGAATGTTTCTGTAATTCTGTGATTCGGTTTGGAGAGTTTTCTTAGTTACAATTTTCAGTAACACCTTTATCTTAATACTGATGTCCTTTGGCCTGAACAATAGTAAAATTAAGGCACAGAGAAGAAGATCCAAGTCATCCCTTAAAAGCCTGATGAATTCACCAACTTATGTCAAATTTATACTGATTAAAGACTTCTACAGAAACCAGACGACTAGGGAAAAATATATCAGACAGGTTTACAGAGCTATAGAATTTCACTATGCAAAAAAAAAAAACCACTATTCAGGACAAACAAGACAAAATCTGTATTGTTCATGTCAACGTAAGTCAGTGTGATTCATTCTGCACTGCAAAATTTCAACTACCTTTATCAAAGGTACTTTCATGGAAAATGAACAGTGTAATTCTAAACAGGTATTGTAGTCATTGGTAACTGACTGTAGCTTTAGTCCATCACTTCCTGTAGCTTCATGGAAAGTTTAGAATTTCCTTTCTAGCAACGTTCTCCCAAAGGTTCAGTATATGCAAAGCTTGAAAAGTTGCCAGTGCCAACGGAGAACTTCTGGACCCCTCATTTCTTTAGAAGTCCTGAGACTGGTTAGATCTGGATTTCTCTCTTTTGATAATAGTAGTTAAGCATGCATAGCCCGATTCTAAACAGTAACGACCTGCTGTAGGACTACTTATAAGAAAAAGTACTTTATGCATTTGCTTACTGTATGTAAGAGGCAGTCTGCATTATGATCTGAGGAAAGATGTGAATACAGTGGGGTTTTTTTCAGTGTCTATTGCCATCTGTAAGGATGCCCATATTATGCTGTGATGGAAGGAGAGTCAGGTTCACTTCCAGATTTCAAAGCTATATAGTAATCCCTTATCTACTGCTACATCTAGACGTGAAGCAACTGCTGCGTTTTGCAGCAATCTACCATCACACAAATACCAACCCACAAAAATTTGAGTGAAATGTAGTATCTTAGACCTGTACTTTAAGGCATCCTGTAGGATAGGTGCAGTTATATAGAAAGCCACTTTGACAGGGATGATGATCAGGATGAATAGTTACATTTTTAAGGAACACTGGAACTCCCCATAACAAAATTAATTTCTTAAGAGTGAACTTTCTCTTGAACTCCATGTACTACCATAAAATATGCTCTATCAGCAACAATGGGCTTTTCTTAAACTTCACCATCCTACATGCTGTCTGACAATCTTGTCACTTACCTTTTAAAGTAGGGCATACTGAAAAATCCTTACCAAGGACAGTCCTATAATGTAGGCTTCTTCTTTGAGATTAGCCTGTATAGATTACTAGCTACCTTGCTTTATGTGCTGCTGGATATTACATAGTTAGCATGACTGAAAAATCAATCCAGGTACTGTGCCAGTGCCATGGAACCATCTAGTTGGTGTTTCTATATTTTTTCAGTTGTGCTTCTTGGATAGTACACAGCAGCAGATGATACATATCAGCACTCAGTATTTTGCATTTCATCTAACATTCAGTATAAAGAAGTATATGGAGTAGTGACAGGGAAGTGATTTTTTGTGCTGCGTTGGCTATTTTATTCCTTGGTCGATATTTGGCCAGTTTATTAATGCCATTATAGAAAATGGCAGATTCTGAGCTAGATTTACATGATATCTTGAGGTTCAGAGACCAGACCAACTAAGCAGAGTACTTAAAGGCAGAGATTGATACTCAGTCATATTCTAAACAAATTGTTAGACATATTAGGAAAGGCAGAGAGTGCCTCATCCATTGTGTAAACCTGTGTGTGTGGGCGCCTGCACCATGAATGCTGTGCACAGTACTGGTGTTCCTTATCTTCATAGTGTCATAGAGTGCGTTATGTTGGAAGGGACCTTAGAGATACCTGCTCCAAGGCCCTGCCTTGGGTAGGGATGCTTCTCAACTAGACTTGGCTGTTCAAGGCCTCATCCAACTTGGCCTTGAACAGCCCCCAGCAGAAAGCATCTACAACCTATTCCAGAGTCTCACCACCCTTGTACTGAAGAACTTCTTCCTAAGATCTAGTCTAAATCTACTCTCCCTCAGCTTAAAACTATTCAGCCTTGTTGTACTGCTTGACATCCTTATGAAAAGTACCTCTCCAGCCTTCCTGTAGGATCCCTTTGGGTACTGGAAGGTTGCTCTAAGGTCCTCTCAGAGGCTTCTATTTTCTTCTCTAGCCTGAACAATCCCAGCTCCCTCAGCCCATCCTCACAGCAGAGGTGTTCCATCCCTTGCATCATCATTATGGCCATCCTGTGGACTCATTCCAACAGCTCCATGTCCTTCTTAGGGTGGGGACACCAGAACTGGATGCAGTATTCAAGGTGGGGTCTCATGAGAACAGAATAAAGGGCAAGAATCACTTGTCTTGACCTGCTGACTACACTCCTCTTGATGCAGCCCAAGATATGATTTGCCTTCTGGGCTGCATGAGTGCATTGCCTGTTGATGCTGAGCTTCTCATCAATCAACACCACCAAGTCTCTTTCTTCAGAGCTACTCTTGACCCACTCTGCACCCAGCCTATATTTGTGCCTTGAATTGGCATGAGCCAGATGCAGGACCTTGTACTTTGTTGAACCTCATGCAGTTGGCACTAGCCCACTTCTCAAGCCTGTCAAGATCCTTCTGCATGACATCCCTTCTGTCAATTGAGTCCACCACACAGCTTGGTGTTGTTGGCAAACCTGCCGAGGGTGCGCTCAATGCCACTGTTCATGTCACTGACAAATATGTTAAACAGCACTGGACCCAGCACACATGCCTGAGGAACTGCACCTGTCACTGGTCTCCACCTGGACACCAAGCCATTGATCGCAATCTTTTTAGTCTGTCCATGTAACCAATTCCTTATCCATCCATCAAGTCCATGTCTCTCCATCTTAGAGAGGAGAACGACGTGTGGAACAGTGTCAGGTGCCTTGGACAAGAGCAGGTAGATGTTGTCACTGCTCTTCCCATGTCTACCACATCTGTAGCTCTGTTGTAGAAGGCCACCAGATTCATCAGGCATGATATTTACCTTAAAAAATACAACACAGGACTCCCTCCCCCCAATAAAAAATGCAGCACCCCAAACACACACCTCAGGAGACTGGTTAAAAAAGCAATGAAAAGAATCCAAGATAAGGGAACTAAGATCCACGAAATACACTGCAATTCTTCAGGCTGGAAGAGAGGTAACTGAGAAAGGCTATGATAGTAAAGAACGCATGAGTAAGAATAAAGAGGACAAAATAAAAGTGAAAAATAATGCCTTAATGAAAGCATAAGCAGATAATTTAGTCAAGCTAGAAGGAATGGGAAACTGGACAAAGTTTTTACATTTCTCTAGATAGAGAAATCCATAATGGATTACTAAATACAAGGACATATATCACTTACTCTTGAAGTCTCTGATCTGCAAGTTAGTGAAGGCTGTGAGAATACTTTTTAATAATATCATTTGTAGTGCTTTTAATCTTATCCTCTTCCCTAGATATTGGTTGCCAGGCTATACTAGTTAGCAGTTATAGTGCATGATTATAATCCTAACTTTAGGGGAAAAAAATGCCATTTGGCTTTAATGTGGTTTGCATATATGTGAAAGGAGGTATTTTGCTGAGCCCCCCTCTGAAAAAAGCATTCCCAATCCTGCTGTTTGCTCTCTAAGTCTTGGTTCACCTGTTTGATTTCCAATTTCCACTTTCATCAATCAGTTCTTTTAAAGGGTGCACATCACCTGAGATGTGGCATTACAGAATCATGGAATCACTACAGTTGGAAAAGACTTTTAACATCATTAAGTCCAACCATTATCTAACTCTAACAGAGCCACTACTACACCGTATCCTTAAGCAACGTGCTGTGTTTAACCCCCTCCCCCTTCAAGCCTAGTTGAAAGCCCTTTCACAAGCCCCGCCAGGATCTTTCTCCCCCTCTGAGACAAACGTACCCCATCTGTCGCTAGCAGACCCAGGACCCTATAGAGTTCCCCAAGATCAAAGAACCCAAAATTTTGTGGGTGGCACCAGCCTCTGAGCCACTTGTTAATCAGGCATGATTTCCTGTTCCTTTCAGAATTCCTACCTGCGAGTAAGGGTATAGATGAAAAAATTATCTGTGCCCCTGATCCCTCAACTACTTTTCCCAGTGCCTTGAAGTCCCTTTTGATTGCTTTTTGACTTGTGGTATCTCCCTCATCACTTCCCACCTGCATAACTAGCAAGGGATAGTGATGCCATTTCCTCTTGTTCTATCACTTGTGGTATCTCCCTCATCACTTCCCACTTGCATAACTAGCAAGGGATAGTGATGCCATTTCCTCTTGTTCTATCACTTGTGGTATCTCCCTCATCACTTCCCACTTGCATAACTAGCAAGGGATAGTGATGCCATTTCCTCTTGTTCTATCACTTGTGTCTTGTGAAAGGAGACCAACACTTGCCTCTCTATAACCTCTTTTCAGGTAGTTGTAGAGAACAATAAGGGCTCCTTTCAGCCTCCTTTTCTTCAGACTGAAAACTCCAGCTCCCTCAGCCACTCCTCTTAAGACTTGTTCTCTAGACTCTTCATCAGCTTCATTGCCCTTCTCTGGGCAGCACCTCAATGTTTCTCTTATACTGTGGTGCCCAAAACTGAATACAGTACTCAAGGTGTCGTCTTACCTGTGCAGAGCAGAAGGCGGACAATCTCTCTCTAGTCACGCTTGTCACACTTCTCCTGATACAGGGCAGGATGCTGTTGGCCTTCTTGGCCACACAGGCGCACTGGCTCATGTTCAGCTGGCTGTTGGTCAACACCCCCAGGCCCCTTTCTGCCAAGCAGCTTTCCAGCCACTCTGTCCGAAGCCTGTAGCACTGCATGGGGTTGTTGCAGTCCAAGTGCAGGACTCAGCATTTGGCCTTGTGGAAGTCCATATGATTGGCCTCAGCCCATCAATACACTATATACGCTAAGTTGTTCTTTGAAAGAACTTGCCAAATACAACACTAAAGAACAGTGCACCTGGATAACAGACAATATGATTAAAAGCTAAAGACTGTATATTGTATTTTTTATCTATAACTAAGTTAACTAGCCTTGTGTCTAAGTAATTTGAAAATGGATTATGAACTCTAGGTAAACAACTGCATTCAATTATTAGTAAAACCCTTGACACATGAACCTACAACTGAATGTATAAATATTTTAGGATGCTAAAAATAATAAAAAATCCAAATAATGAACCAAAATAATTCATATTACATTAAAATAATAACAGCCAAAAGCTCAGTTGATATTTAAAGCTCTATATAAATTAAAAATTAATAAGAACAGATTCAGCTGAAACATATAATCTAATTGTGCCCTTAATTTTAAAAGAGTACCTGAAGAAGGAGATGGAGGTAGACTCCTTTTACATACCAGATAGAAATTTCATATACCAGACTGAGGATATGTCTTGAAAAATGCATTTTCTTTCTTTACTGTCCTTGTTAGAAGAACTACACAAAAGAATTATGATAGGTAAACAAGAAGTTATACTGACAGCTGAGGTATGTATGATCTGAAGATTATGATCACCAGAAAGAGATACAAAGAGCCTGTAGTGGAAAACAAAAGATGGGGAAAAAGAATACAGGGTGAATTGTTAGCCAAGTCCCTTTCAAGAGTTATTTAACTTTGGTAAGTACTGTCAGGTTACCTTGTAGGATTTTAAGAATGCTGGGATCATATTCCAACCAAGCAATTGTACCTGAACAGTGGCAGACATTACCCAGAAGTTAAATAATTCACTTGTTTATGACCTACACATTACTTTCATGCCTAGATATTTATTGCAGCCATTTTGTAAAAAACAAAACAAAAACAAAAACAACAAACCACAAACCAGTAATGAAATTCCATTGACAGTATTTAATCCTAGAAGGGCTTAGGGGGAAAAATAAAGTGTCTGGGAGAAAGAGGCTATAAAGTTAGCATCAAACAGAGCTAACTTGAAGTAATTTATTCAAAGGGTACTGTGAATTCTACAACACAATGTTATGACAGGCTGGGCCCTTTTCTGAAATATTTGCACAAACTGTGTATGCACAAATGAGAAATCACTGCTGAGGTTATGGCCTACATTACAGTTCTGGGTAGGATGGACATTTCTAATGTATTTTTTTGACTTTTAAATAAACAAAAATTCTTGTGTACATATTTATAGATAGCCACTGTGAGAGATTAACTATTTTTTTTTCCAGTTTGGTGCAAAATCTTATCAAAGTTCTTTCAAAACTAGAAATCATTTCTGAAGACTTATAGGAAGTTTTGATTACATTGTTTTCAACATCCCTGGAATGATGTCTTCTGTTAAGCTGCATCATCTGACTCACTGCATGCTTAAATGCATGCTTCCATTTATCTAGTCACCAAGCTTGATTGCATCCCATTCATTACTTCAATTACTTAAATTATGAATCCAACAACATTGTTTCACAGTGAGTCACTTGGTGCCGATACCCCACCTTTATTCTATTCTGTCTGTGCTGCCCAAAGCATTTTTCATCAAATCATCCTTCAATCAAACAGAAGGATTAGAAAGCATTAATACACACTAGAAATGACAAACTGAAATAGTTTAATGGTTGTGGATTCCATTTTGACTTCTTCTAGCTACATTTATCCCTGCATGAAAAATTCTGGGAGATTTATAATACTGAGGAGGTACTTATTACAGAAACACCAAACTGAGTTTTTACCTCTGTAGTCACAGAATGTTAGTTGTTGGAAGGGACCTCAAAAGATCATCCAGTCCAACCCCTCTGCCAGAGCAGGATAACCTATACCAGATCACACAGAAATGCATCTAGGCAGGTGTTGACTATCTCCAGAGGAGACTCTACAACCCCCTGGGGCAGCCTGTTCCAATGTTCCATCATAGAACCTTATGGAATCTTATAGAATCAATCAGGGTTGGAGGGACCACAAGGATCATCTAGTTCCAACCCCCCTGCCATGGGCAGGGACACCTCACACTACATCAGGCTGGCCAGAGCCTCATCCAGCCTGGCCTGAAACACCTCCAGGGATGGGGCCTCAACCACCTCCCTGGACAACCCATTCCAGGCTCTCACCACCCTCATGGGGAAGAACTTCTTCCTCAAGTCCAGTCTGAATCTCCCAGCTTTATTCCATTCCCCTTAGTCTTATCACTACTTGATAGCCTAAAAAGTCCCTCCCCAGCTTTCTTGCAGGCCCCCTTCAGATACTGGAAGGCCACAATAAGGTCACCTCGGGGCCTTCTCTTCTCCAGACTGAACAGCCCCAACTCTTTCAGTCTGTCCTCATAGGAGAGGTGCTCCAGCTCTCTGATCATCCTGGTGGCCCTTCTCTGGACACGTTCCAGCATGTCCATATCCCTCTTGTAATAGAGGATCCAGAACTGGATGCAGTACTCCAGGTGGGGTCTCACCAGAGCTGAGTAGAGGGGGAGAATCACCTCCCCTGACCTGCTGGCCACACTTCTCTTGATGCAGCCCAGGATCTAGTTGACTTTGTGGGCTGCAAGTGCACATTGACAGCTCATGTTGAGCTTCTTGTCCACTAGCACCCCCAAGTCCCTCTCCTCAGGGATGCTCTCAAGCCAGTCACTGCCCAGCCCGTATTTGTGCTTGGGATTACCTCGACCCAGATGCAGGACCTTGCACTTGGTCTTGTTGAACCTCATGAGGTTGGCTTGTGCCCACCTCTCCAGCCTGTCAAGGTCCCTCTGGATGCCATCCTTTCCCTCCAGCGTGTCTGCTGCACCACACAGCTTGGTGCCATCAGCAAACTTGCTGAGGGTGCACTCAGTGCCACTGTCCATGTCACCAACAAAGATGTTGAACAAGACTGGTCCCAAGACTGATCCCTGAGGGACTCCACTTGTCACTTGTCTATGTGAGATGGGAAAATAACATGGTAAGTGATTATGCTTTGATGTTGCCAAGCATACATTCAGTGGTTAGCTGAATTCAAACTGTTGATATATCTACATTTGACATTGCATACATGTTTAGGCACTCGCCTGCAAATATGTCAAAGAACTTGAAGCACCTTTTTATTTGCTATCAACTAGTAAAAATAACCTAAATGGAAAAAAAGACTGAAGTAATTAATGCATTTGAATTCAATGGGTGGGGAAATATAATATATTCTCATTGCATAACTTCATTTTTACCTGTATTCAATAGTACCTGCCATTCAAGCTGGATGTGTCCAGATCACAAAAATCTTTTCCGTTCTAGTTATAATATAGAACAGAATCAGGAAGGGTAATTGATGGTAAAAGGGTCAGATGCTAAAACAGTAATATTCCATAGTATCTCAGGAAAGTATTTAACACAACATAGTGAAAGAAATGGTGTGTTCTTAATTAAACTAACTATAACTTATAATTATTACTGGAATAACAAAGATGAAATGGAGAGGCTTGGGAATGAGTTAATTGAAGATAGTAAATTAAATAATGAAAACTACTACTCTGGACACATGTCTAGGTGAGAAGCAGCTACTTGAAATAATATGAAATACGTAGAAATTATTTGATTCCTTACAACATCCATAGATATACATTAGTACTTACTAGTATTAGCCACCAGCTTGAATGTCTGGAAGAACTGAACTTTACAGTGTCCTTATCACCTTGATTAAACTCTCCAAGCCTAAGTGCTTATGAAGATATGCATATTTGTACTAGTAATGAGTTAGAGTGCCTCCATCTCCACAGACATGGAGTAACCTCCTCTTAGTTCTGCCAGATTTGAAATTTTTAAAAAAGTATCCAAGATGCCTATGGCTCTTAAATAGATGAACTAAACTCAGAGTTGTTAGACCGGGCAATTATCTGCCTGGCAACCCCACTAACCACCACCATTTTATGGACTGAGAAACAGTTACACAGACTAATGGATGCTTGCAATAAACAAATGAGAGTTGTGGTCTGAGGTTCCTGCTAGCCTCCATCTGGTTTTGGCCCAAAGACAACAATGGGTTTGGTGTGCAAGGCCTTGGGGATAAAGGACAGCAAAATCAGCTACATCTTCCTGTACTGGAGAAATTGGTGCAACTATCTTACCCCCTTATGCCATGTAAACAATTAAAGAAAATTATTTCTTTATGGAATTCTTTGTCATGTGATTTATCTCTTCTTCCAAAATATTTCCAAAGCTAGAAGGAAGAGGTGCCTATATTTACCCCAATTGGGCTTATTTGGAACATGGTTTCAAAGGGTTTATTCGAGCATTTACATTTCAGAATGAAAAATGACCAATGTGTTAAGTGGGAGGAAAAACAGAAAAAAAACCCCCAAGAAACAACAAAACCAAACTCACCATGTCAGACAACTTTTTTTTTTTTTTTTTGGTGCATGTGTGGGTATGTGTTTCTGTTTGTTTTGTTTTTTTTATCTTATTCACTATGTTTGTTTTCAAACTACAGGATCCTTTAGTTTCAGTATCTGCAAGTACAGAATTCCCTCAAAATGTTAACATGAATATAAAACAATGATAGCTTAAGGAAACACAACTAAATGTGCCCCACGCATAAGGGCACTCGACAGTAATTTCAAGATAAAAGCACTGCTGAATTCCATCACTTCTCATTGTGTGCAGTACTTTATCAGAGAAGCAATATTCTATTTGTCATTTGTATTAAGCTGTGGAAGTGCAGAGAGAAAGAATGGAACATTTTAAAGTACTGATATGTTATTGTATTACTGCACTAGTTATGCATCCAAATTAATCTCTATACTGTAAACATAGGGGAAGACTTTAAGTTCCCCTGTATGTTTAGCAGAGAGAATGTATGACTATCCATTTAGCCAAGGGGCAATAAGAAAAACAGGTAAAGCTATCAGCATAAGAGGTCAAAATGTTTTATTTCTGTATTAAATTAAGATTTGACAAAAAGCAATTTATACCTGAAAATACAAAATACATGTGTTCACTTTGATGATTCAAATAGAAAGTCTGGCCAAAAAGAAATGCTGTCAAAAAAAAAAACCCATGAAAAACTACAATTCAAAAAGAATTCCTCATATGCCATCAGTCATGCACATATGCATTAATATCTGCAGCATAATTGCATCCCTTAAAGTGCTGCTGTTTCCAGTTGTGAGTCCACTTTTTAAGTCCTCCATTATTCAGATTAACCTTTGAGTGTCTTTTGGGAAGTTCTGATGCTATGTAATACTCATTTTATGCAAAGAAGGGTAAATGCCTCTGAAAGAAACAGTTTACATATGAATACTTTAAGTAGTATGTTTCATTGTGAGGCAATCTGGGATAACAAAAGCTAATAATGTCTACTCTGTGAGCACTTAACGCACATAAATTTTACACAAAATGTTCCTACTAAAATTGCTTTTTCATTAATTTCTAAAATAGATTTTATTTTCAGTTTTTAAGGAAACAGCATGACCTATATTAAAAGTACAATCCTTTGCACTTTTGAAATCTAACTACAAACTTAAATCAGAACACTCAACTATTTAAGATGCTAGCACTTACCTCTACTCATCTTCTGTTTGTATATCTACAAAAAAGGACTAAAGGAGGATTCAGAAAACTACAGGCCTGTCAACATGGCCTTGATTCTGATTTTGATGAGGGGATCAAGTACACCCTTTTCAAGTTTTCAGATGACGCTAAATCAAGCAGGAGTGTTGACCTGCTCAAGGGTAGGAAGGCATTGCAGAGTGATCTGGACAAGTTAGATTGTTAAAGGAAGACTAAGCACTAGGTCCTATACTTTGGTCACAACAACCCCAAGCAACACTACAGGCTGCAGGGAGAGCAGCTCAAAACCATCCCTGTGTAAAAGGCCCTGGGGGTGCTGGTGGATGGATGGCTGAACATGAGCCAGCAGTGTGCCCAGGTGGCCAAGAAGGCCAACACCATCCTGACCTGTAATCAAGAACATTGTGTCCAGCAGGAGAAGGGAAGTGATCATGCCTCTGTGAGCCCTGGTGAGGCCACAGCTTGAGTAGAGTTCAGTTCTCGGCACCTCAGTGTAAGAAACACATTGAGGTCCTCAAGTGTGTCCAGAGAAAAGCAACAAGGCTGGTGAGGGGTTTTTGGAGGGCATGGCAGACAAAGAGTGACTGAGCAAACTGAGTTTGTTTAGTCTGGAGAAGGTTAAGGGGAGATCTCCTCACTGCTCTCAACATCTACCTGAAAGGAGGTTGTAATGAGGTCAGTGTTGGTCTCTTCTCCCAAGTAACTGGTGAGAGGATGAAAAAAAAGTGGTCTTAAGTTATGCCAGGGGCAATTGACATTGGACATTAGGAAACACTTCTTTATGGAAAAAGTAGTGAGGTGTTGGAACCGGCTGCTCAGAGAGGTGGAGGAGTCACCATCCCTGGAGGTGTTCCAGAAGCCTGGTTATTGTCGGTGTGGGAGGGGGATTTCAGCTCTCACACTGTTACATCATGGTAGTTGGGTTACAGTTGGACACAGTCCTGAAGGTCTTTCCGGCCTCAATGATTATATGATATACACATACTAATTAACCTCAGACTTAAAACTAGAAGCCACAATCTAAGATCAGGCTCTAAGCTTGATATAGGCAACTTGAACAAAAACATCTGACCGACAGAAGGATGTTCTATCAGGTACCCCACAACAATAAGGAGTTGGAATGAAAACAAAACTTCGTTCCATTCCCTCCCACCTACCCCCTGGTGTTTCATGGTCCTCTCCCCTTTCTGGAGGCAGAAATCAAAGTCCTTCATTAAGCAGACTTTCAGGTGAGTATAAAGCAATTAATTTCTATTATAAAAGCAATTTTAGCAAGTAGCATAACAATTTTACTGAATTTAATCATTATACTATAGAACCTATCTTTACTAGATATGTCATTGTCTAAATTGTCTACATGATATTGACGACCTCTCAAATACTGGAAGTGAAAATATAATGTTCAAATCAACACGAGTGAATTCTGACTAGAGAACTACTGCAATTAGTTTTGTAATTTAATTTTAGAGACTCCTGTATTACATAAACTGAATGACAGATCTTCAAGTAGTTTGTATTACCCTGGTCCCATAAAAGTTACATAAATGAGACTGAGATCCCACTGCAAGCTTTGGCTCAAGGTCTTGAATAATTGTATTCATTTCTCTTTTTATTCATGTTATGGATAGCACAAGCAATGCAACTGGTATTTTTTCCCCTCCTTTCCCATTTGGTCAGACTTAGCAAGCATCAGCTGTTTCAAAACAAACACATTCAGTGTACCATTTCTGTGTAGTAAGGTAGTTACCAGTTACCACCCAACAAACATTAATTTCAGTTCATGTAAACCTCGTATTTCTGCACCCACCTGCCCTCAAAGAGCATGAAGTATCTACATGGAACTGACCTAAATGTATAAAAAAAGTTTTCTTTCAGGTAAAATGAAAATCCTTATTCAGGAGACTCCAGAACTTACAGGTATGAACCCGAGAAGTGCACTACTGGGTCAGGCAAAACGAAGTTGAACATGGAATTTTAGTATTTCATTAAAAATTGGAATACCACATCTATATTTAAACAACTTTATTAACATAGTCAAGCAGTGATTAACATTCACATCTATTATGTCACATACAAATGTAAATACAAAATTACTACAGTACAATATATATTCTCTGCATGATCCAAAATATTTGGTGGCCCCAAAAACTCTTTAAAATTCAGCAGCTTATCAAAAATTAAAACCATATTCTATTTAAAATGAAGTTCTGTTAGCACATAGGCAGACTTCAAGAAATATCACTCAATTTAGTACAGTTTGAGAGGTTGCAGGAGGATATGTTTGAAGGAAACATTCCAACATTGTGGTACATACAGAAACATCAGATTTAAAGCTTTCAAGCAGAACTTACACAACCTAAGTTGTCAGCAGAAAGATACAGTCATCTTTCATTTTAAACTATTTTGCAACTGCATCAAATTTAAAATTTTAGAAGTGTCTAGTGTTTTTAAGTCAGGCAATGTACAACATAACTACCTATCTCTTCCCATGAAAAAAGGTACTACGCTGGAGATTTCAATAGCCAAATGAACCTGCTTATAACAATCCTTTTTTTGTTAATCCCCAATCCTCCAAAAAAAAAAAACAACAAACAAACAAAACAAAACAAAAAAAGCCCAGGCCTTCTCAGTTTTGTTGCTCACCTAAAGTAAGAAAACAGATACTTAAGGTGAAAGCACGAGAGAACCATCTTATAGAAAAATGATGCTATGTGGTAAGCGCTGAACTTTTGGACATGTGGATTTGGCTTAAAGTACACTGTAACACCACACAGGGATTCATCTTATAGATTCATTTTAAACTTCCCTTATATAAGTACATTCAACTGATTAAATATCCCCATTATTTTAGCAGAATATACTCTACAAGGCAAGCAAGAAGAGTGCTCGCTTCAGTTTCCCATTTAAAATAATACCCTAAAACTGGCTTGCTCCAACCATTAAGTGCAATGAGCAAGCATCAGTGGCAGACAAAAACCAAGTTCTCTACCAGAAAAGAGTATCTTAGCAGACTGATGGATGCAAGTCATTCTGGAGAGTGCATAGGTATGAGTGAAATACACAGCTACTGATCAAGCTTTACTTATTCAAGATGAGGTTACTGGAAATACTTATGTAATATATAAAAAAATATGTATTGCAAACTGCATCAGCATCTGATAACTGCAGGATGTTTTGCCATCTCACTGTGGAGCTTAACCTTTACCTAAGATAAAAAGTTACTCTTTAGACCCTTATGTGTCAATCATCCTTATGAAAGAGCGTGTATTGAAGCAATTAGCATTAAGTTGCAACTTCATCCCTTGAAAAAATCTGAAACAGACAAATTCTGATACAATGTTGCATTTAAAGCATTTTTCAGGAATTATTTCAGTTGTTTGAATATGGATGCATTCTCCTCAAGGGAAGAATGTTTTTGCACCTTATCTGTTAATACATTCAATATGAATAAAGTAGATGAAGCAGAAGTCATTATTGTCCCACAGTAGAAGGTTAATTTAGAGTAAGTTTAAGACAGAGGAGCTGCCGAAACAAAAATGGAAAACGATGTAACTAAGACATTTTCATTAGCATGGGTTACGAACATAAAGGGTACAAGAGTCTTCACCTGAGATAAAGCTAGTTTTTGATTATTCCTAAGTAGCAACGGGTTTCGCCACTTGCAGTTTTAAAATATACATTTTACTATTATACAATATATGCAGTTTAAGTAATTAAGATTGATGCCAACATTAAAGTCCTAACAAAAATAAAAATCACAGTGTGTATCAATATTGTTAGTTACAAAATTTATGCTACTTCATAAATTTGAAAAATTATAATGATTACAAATTTTAACCCCATTCTTCTAGAAGTGATTTTTTTGAGTACAAGCTTTAAGGAGCAATGAATTAAAGCATAAGAATTAGCTTATTACAATTTAAATATATACATATTCATGGATTTAGAAAATAATCAAGCTTTGGAAAAAATATACAAAATTGAATTTTGCTTGCATTGATTACAATAATGAACTGTTCTTTTTCCCTAAGTGAAATGAGCTGTTTCCTGAATGTGTATTGAGAAAAATTTAGTATTGAGCTTCACTTAAGACTAATTTAACAGCAATTTAGAACTGCCAAAAAGATGCAGGTATAAGGATTAAACACACTTTCTGTTACCAACTTAGGTTGATCAGCAGCTTTTGTTCACTCTCAGAATCCTTCAAGAAGGGAAACTCAAAACAGGAAAGGCATATATAAAAACAGTAAACACTGACCTCCTGAGGTTCCTACAACAAAAATATTCAAGTAGAAAATCTACATTGTTACTTAGCAGTGGCCATTTCTGTAGTTTAGCACACTAACAGTACTTTATTCAGTGTGTAAGGAGCAAATGAAGCAAGCCGTGCTTTTAGCATGCCAAGAGGCAGAAACACTGGAATGTAACAAACTCACAATTCTACCAGTATAAACATTCAGTCAACATTCAAGAACTGTCAAGACTACACAAGAATCAAGATGATTTTTACATATCCCATGATGCAATAATTGAATTATAAATGTTAATGCTGATTCAGAACTTTTCTTACCTCACATTACACCCTAAATGGCTTCTGCAAATCTTTGCACTATGTGTTAGAAATATGGTTTATTTGCTTTGAAATACACCATGAGATAACTAAGACAAAAGACTGTTTTTGTCAGTATTATTTATTTCTGCTTTAACTATTTTCCTTGCTGTTATACCAGATCTGTTCACAGCTGTACAAATACCTATTAAAACATGTATGTACAAAAGTGGCACCCTAAGCTAATCTAAGGTGAGGTGGAGTGGTTTCATTTGGTTAACGGGGCTTTCTGATATTTAAGAAGTTTAGTTAAACTCAGATTCTAGCTGTTATGCTAGGGTATCATTTGAGTAGGTCTTCTACTTTACAAATTTTTTTATGTCATTTATCCAAAGCTTCCCTAATGCTCAACACACTCAAAATGAAAGCTAGTTTGGAACTAAAATAACATCCCACCTTACTAGATTTTTAAAGGTTTGGGTTTATCTTTTTCTTTCCAGAATTTTTAATTGTTTTTAGTGACTGAGTAATTTACTTCTACATTAAGAAGGAACTTATTTATTGCTACCAAAGCAACGGAATTTGAAAACAAGTCATGACGTGCAAATTTTGGCCAAATTGAATAAGTACTATGCACAAGTATTACTGAATGTACTGCATACAGTACTTGTCCAAACTAGTAATGTGGCATAATCTGCAACAATTTGAAATGCAAAAAAAAAAAAAGAAAAAGAAAAAAAAGAAAGGAGTAGGGGGCATGTAAAGCATGCATGCTATCATGCAGTACAAAAACTTAAAATAATAAAAATCCCCTCTTTAAACAGCATTTTTAAGTTCACACTCACACAGCTCAGACTTCAGTGCAGTGGCTAAATCATTCAACAGTCAAAGAACAGAACCATGCAAAGAAAAGCAAGTTCTTAAAAAACCCCAATCAAACAAATAAAACCAAAAATTGTTATCCAGTATTCATTCTGCAATGCGAAGGTGAGAAACTAAATCTACAAAAAGGCTGTTATGGCTTAATTTTCTTTTGCAGATTAATTATGCAGCACTTGAAAAATGGAAAGGTGTGGCTTCACCTCTGACCAGCAGAGTTAAAAATCTCTCCATTTTCCCTTATCATCATGGGATACTCTTTAGGCAATCTAAATTATTAGACTCGCCACTTTCAGATGGACATGAGATCAAGTGTACCAGTTAGGATTTCACATTCACAGTACATAAGAAAATACACATGGAAGGAAAAGCAAAGGGTTAACTTAACAAGGATTTATTCACAGGAATACATGTAAGTAGAGGAAAAAAACAAAACAAAAAAACCCCAAAAAACAAACTAACAACAAAAAAAAAAACCTACAAAAAAACCCCAAAACAAAACAGAAAAGAAAAAGAAAACAAACAAAAAACCCCAAAACAAAGCAACAGAAAAGCGTAACAAATGAAATGAAGAGGATCCAAATCAACTTTTGCTCCGTAGCTTTAAACTTGCACCCTTGTGCATTTAACTACATCACAAAGGGCCACCAACATGCGCCAATACAGTGTAGATACCCTGCACTACATCCAGTAACTTAAGCATCTCTTTTAAGATCATGCTTTGAACAAAAAGAAAGCGTAGAAGGTAATACGTTGAGTGGAAATAAACATAAGTATAGCAACCATGTCATCAACTTCTACAATTGCCTTTACGTGCCAACTAACATTTATGCAGCCTTTAACAGGTCTTACCACGTAACTCATTTTTAGAGATTCTGAGAAAATCACTAGGTATATAACCATGCAGAAAGCACATCACACTGACAGCACAGAGGCAAATACTTTGCACAGCTATTATCAGCTTTCCACGTTGTGCAGGTTACACACAATACAATATCAATCTTACTCTTAACAGATCCTAAAAAGGTATTTCAAGGCCTAATTGTTAACTACAGCACTTTATATCTATATTCTTAATAAAAATAAAATCCACAGAATCTTAAAAAGTAATTTTAAATGCAGGGCTATATTGAATTGGTAAACTGCAACACAGAACTGGCGCAACATAGGTAAATGTATACCAATTTCACTCTATGTGATGCAAGCATGCTACTTTCCCACTAATTTAAATTACTTCTGATCACTATGAGCCAGAACGCATGCCTGAACCTTAAACTGCACGTTAAGAATAATGCTTTACTCTAGAAATTAAATCTAATGAAGTACAATAATCAAATCATATCCACTACTTTATTTTTTTTAATGTAAAAATTAAGATGTCGATCTTTTCTTTGAAGTGTCCCTCCCCTTGCCCCTAGAAATGAAAGGAGTGACTTATTTGGCAGCTTGCAGGTTGCTTCATTTTGTCCAAGTTAACCTTTATTAATTTACAATGGGGTTTCTATACTGGACACTGCAAGCGCCTGCTCCTAATACAGACACAAGCTGCATTGTAACTGTACTAACTTCAATTGTGTAGTTCTTCATTAACATGCAAATACCTAGGCATCCCATCAAGCAGGATGAAATAATGTAGAAAACCCTTACTAAAAAAAAAAAAAAAAAAAAAGCCTTTTACTGTTTGTGACCCCCCCCATCCTTAGATTTCCTTTGTTGTGCGCAAAATAGTATTCCTCTTTACGTATCCCTATGATTCAATTATACGGTTCTTATTTTGTACTATTCCCCACAATATTCCAGAATGTGCTGTTTTGTGACTAGATTTATTTTTTATTCTTCTTCACATCCAGTGCAGAGTTGTAATAGGAGACAGATTTCCACCCACAAAGGCTCCAGATGTTAAGACATTTCCCAACATCGACTTAATGCAGTGACGGCAACACCTCCCTCCCGCCCCTCCCAGTAGGGTTGGGATTGTACTGTATTCCCTACTGGTTTACCCTTCCCCCCAGTAAAGGGTAGCATTTTCCCTGGGTGCAGAGGCTCCCCCATAGTCTCCCAGACTGAAGGACCTGTAAAAAGAAAAGATCAAAGCTATAGTTAAATCTTACCTCGAACCTTAACTGACAGATCTGTGCATAAGCAAATAGCATTTTTGTCTTTAAGTAATAGGTGCCAATCTTTAACTTAAAAATGAATTTATGCCTAGATTTTTTCCCCCTCAAGTCTGTTAAGAAAGCCCACTTATATGAGGTAAATTATTATTCATGAAACAACAATGCATCCTTTAATTCTACACTAACATTTCCACTATTGTGGCTAAGCTTAGATTTAAGATAAAAGCATCCTGTAAAGGTTAACAAACTTTTCCATTCTGCACTGAATTATGAGGTGGTTACGACATTGAGAAAGAGTATTCAACATATCTGCTACTGATCTAAAACTTCAGTTTTAGGCAGATTAAACAAGCCAGCCATAGTGTCTCCTCAGTTCAAACTGAGAATAATGGCAAATTGTGTCACTTTGGATTCACAGTATCACAGTGTATTAGAGGTTGGAAGGGGCCTCAAGAGGTCATCAGGTCCAAC